>NW_026294562.1:149841142-150046142 GCF_007827085.1 Peromyscus californicus insignis | reverse complement strand
GTGATTGTGTGGTCGATACAAACAAAGCTGTGAATGGTCCCCGTTAGCTGTAAAATGTCTGCATTAGTGATGCTCACCTGAGGTTGGGATATGTAAGCTGATTCACTCTTTGGTCTTGTTTTTAGAAGAGCTTTTGTTTTAACAGGGTCTGTGGCAAGACAGAAATATGCTGTCTTCTGCACTAAGGGCTCCTCGCCTGGACAGGCCTATGCTACTCCTTGACACACTATGCTCCCTGAAGTCTTTTACCTACATGTGGTGGGCTAGGGGCTTTATTGGACTATTGCGGCTCCCCTGTGGCCTCCTGGGTAACTCTACCTATTGAACTGGACCCACTGTGGTTCTTTCCCAGTCTGTACTTGCATATGTCTTATTTGCTTAATGGCTGGGCTGTAGATTCCAGAAGAACTCATTTTACTCGTGGCTCTACCCTGGCACAGGGGCCGCCACACAGTAGATGTTCAGTAGCTAATTGCCTCGCTGTAGCTCTAAGTTTTGTCCGGTCCCGCCAGGCCTCACAGTCCCATGGCCACTTATGAAATCATCATTCAGAGGCTTATATCAATTACCAATTGTATGGCCTATGGCAGGCTTCTTGCTAGCTAGTTCTTACAACTAAACTCAGTCCATTTCTATAAATCTGTATGTCCGTGTTCTGTGACTTTACCTGCATGCCCATACATGCTGCTCCCTGGATGGCAGGATGGCGTCTCCTCTGCCTTTGCCTTTCTTCTTCCTGTCTCCCTCTTGGATTTCCTGCCTGGCTATAACCTGACTCACCATAGGCCAGTTAATTCTTTATTAACCAATCATAGCAGCACATATTCACAGCATACAGAAAGACATCCCACAGCACCCAGTGAATGAGTAAATGGTAAGAGACACAAAAGCATGGCTTTGATATCAGATGGACCTGGGTTTATGTGTGGCTCTACCCTGTTCCCCCACTTCTCCCCTCTGGTACCCAGTGGATCACCACCATGGTTGCCCTGGTACTTTTATCCTCGTGGTACTGTGACCCTCCCTTTGTTTTATTTGTTTATTTATGTGATAGGGCCACCTGACCTTGAACTTGTGGTCCTCTTTCCTTCTCCTAAGTGCTCCCAGTTTTGGGGGTGCCGGGGAGTGAACCCACAGCTTCACTCACACATGCGAGGCAGGCTTTCTACCAAATGAGCTGTGGATTCTTTAACTAATTCTTCCTCCCATGCGACTAATAAGCTCCATGAGAGCAAGTGATGTGTTTATTTTCGCTTGCCATTGGCCCTTCAATTCTTAGCCCAGCACTTGTCATTTGGGAGGTTGTTAGCCAACATGTGCACATAGATAAGTCGAGCTGCTGCAGACATTTTCCCACACTGGAAGAATGGGGAGGGGAAGTTGCCAACCTGGCATGAGGATTCTGTGTAGTGACATGGTGAAGCACAGGACTGGACCCCCGTCCCCACCTGCTCAGTCACATCAGCTTTCTCTGCCCTTTTGGAAACCTCAGCTCCCCCTGGACTAGCCGTGTTTCCTCTCCGTGAGCAGCGGTCCCTATGAGTGCCTCTGGATAGGAGGAACAGGTTGATTCTGCGTTATCCTGAGGTGTGTGGAGACATCAGTGCTTACAAATGCCAAGTGCCGGCTGCTGGCAATTTGTTAGTATTTCAAGGGAATGCTCTTCACAGGTTCTAAATGTTATTGTGGGGTTGGTCAGAATGTTTAGGGTTCTTGGCTTTCCGGAGGCTGGAAGTTTTCCCTGAACCATGCAGCATCCCAAAGTAGCCTTGTGGTCTCAGAGGGATATGGATTGGAAACATGAAGCCAAGTGCAGAGAATTCTTTGACATTCTTTACTCTTCTGTGTCACCCAAGAAAGACCTGGAGTATCAGGTATTAGAGAGAGTCAGAGATGGAGGAAGCGTCTTCCTCACCCAGAAGGTGAGAAAACTAAAACCAAGCGGAGAAACAAGACTTGGAAGCAGCCCTGGAACCTCAGATCAGTTGTGCTGCCTAGGGCATTTCACCTTTTTCCTTGATGTCCTCCCCAGTCTTAGTAATATTCTTAAGAATTTTTCTTTTAGATTTATTCATTTTTATGTGCAGTGGTGTTTTACCTACATGTATGTGTGTGTGTGTATGTATGTATGTGTGTGTGTACCATGTGTGTGCCTGTGTTCAGAAAAAAGGTTGGATCCTCTCAAAGTAGAGTTATAGATGGTTATGAGCCACTGTGTAGGTGCTAGCAACCAAGCCTGGGTCCTCTGTAAAAGTAGTCAGTGTTCTTTGTTTGCTTTTGGTTTTCTGAAACAGTGTTTCTTTGTGTAACCTTGGTAGTCCTGGAACTAGCTCTGTAGACCAGGCTGGCCTCGAACTCACAGAGATCAGCCTCACAGAGATCCGCCTGCCTCTGCCTCTCAAGTGCTGGGATTAAAGGCGTGCACCACCACAGTCCAGCTGCAGCAAGTGTTCTTGATCACTGAGCCATCTCTCTACCCGCCTCCCCTTAGTAATATTCTTTTAATTGAGATACTTTCCTTATTTCTCTAAAGACAGGAAGCATATGTGGACAGGACCACCTCTTAGCTACTCTCTTAATTCCTTAAGAATTAAGAGAAATTCTTGATCGCATTTGATGTTTGAGCATCAGTGAAATCCAAGCCCACATTGCTTCACACTGAATGGAGTTTATAAATATACCCAATGCTGATTTTTCTGTTTTGGGGCCAAGATCCCTTCTAGAATAGGGATCTTATACATTATTCCTTCTTTGGGGCCATGCATCGTGAAACCTCAGTGGACCTCAGGGAGGTTCTGACCTTATGGGTCTATTTAAAGCAGGTGTTTTGGAATTTGTGATGCTTGGCTTGAGCTTTAGAACTTTGAAAACCCTACAGTTGAGAGTCAAATGGAACCCGGAGGACAGCTTTGAAGTGGGTCATGTGTTTATTACTAAAGCCATTAGCATTTACCCTGAAACTAGCCTGCCCACCGGGGACGAGAATGCGCATTATTTGGCCTCACCTCCCTCCTCAGTTTGGAAATGGGGAGGCTGAGGAACCTGGAAGGGGAGGCACAGGGAATGGGGGAAGGAGTAGGACCAGAACTCAAGCCTCATGACTCTCAGTCAAGTTCTCTTTTGACCCTGTCACTCTTTTCAGAGATGGTGAGATGTGGATGATGTAAATCCAAGAGCCTGGGCAGGCTTGGTTCCTTCCATACAGGAACCTGCACTTCCAGAAAGCCTTGCTTCCCACCGAAGAGCATGCCCTTCTGCAAGTGTATATGTGTGTGGAGCAGAACCTGGGGCAAGGTGTAGGAGGCCATGCCGGGGTTCCCAGAGGCAGTGTTGTTCCCTTCCTGATATTACAACAGCAACTCCATGGGCTGCTGGCTCTGTAAATCACTATGAAGTGTGTTCACAGACATTTTCCCGTTGCAAGTTGGCAAGCTGAGTGTTCTGATCCTAACTTCACAGGTGAGTCTCCGATGGATTGCCTTGCTCCGGTCCATGTGGATGGACAGAGCTTACGCTTGAACTCATTCTTTTTGTCCGCATATATCTCAGAATGCTCTAACTCCGTAACTGAGCTGCTTTTACCCTTCAAAGCAGAGCCATTTTTCTAGCTTTGGCCAGTGGTCCTCTGTCGTCCCAAGCACCCAGGAAGGACATTTAGTTCTCTTGGCTCCTTTAGCATTTGGCTATAGGATGCGACTGTAGGGACACTGTACTCTGCTATGGAATGGAGGGGGCACTGAAGTCCAGAGTTACCTTCAGGAAGCTTGTGGTTGGATGACCAAATTAAATATTTAGTAGACGAGTAAAGAGAGTGTGGCGGGAGGCCAGAGGAGCGGCCGAGACCCCAGGGGCTCTAGGGTTTCAGGAGAGATGGTGTCCAGAGGGAAGGGCAAGCAAGCAGTTGTGGCTGGGCTTTGGGAAGGTCACATTTTAATAGGTGGAGTGTGTACAAGTCTGTTTTTCCTTTCCTCTGGTAAGACTCGGAAGCCCTCTGGCTCCTCTTTACCACGTGCCAGTAGGAGCTCTCAGATATTATGACCTTTGGGGAAATTTTTTTTTTTTTTTACTCTTCTTTATTTTGTGTGTTGGGGACCGCAGGGAGTGCATGTCACAGCATCAGTGTAAAGGCCAGAGGGTAGCTTGCAGGACTCAGTTCTCTCCTTCCACCATGTGGGACCTGGGGACTGACTCAGGTTGAGGTGGTTGGAGATGCCTTTGCCTGCTGAGCCATCTTGCTGATCCTGTTAGGTTTATGGCTGTCCCAGGTCCAAAATTCTATTCCGTGAGAAATGAAACTGGCCTACAGAAATAATCAGCATACAGAGAGATGTTCAGACAGTGATTATCATGCCGTGCACAGCAGCCTGATTTCCAATGACGAAACAAATGATATAATTGGTTAAAAGACCTATGGCATAGCCGTATGCTGGGACATCGTACTGTCATTTAGAGAAGTGTTTTAGAAGGAGGTTTCATGTCAGAGGAAAAGCCTCATACTGTAGTTCCTAATTTTAACTCATGTTTTAAAGAGACTAGGAAGAAACATACCAGTTTATTATCTCTCATGGGCTAGAATAAAGTACATTTTGTTTTCCGTGTGAGCAAGACTCTTAATCTCTCTGGCTCCCTTCCATGTGGCTGGTGAGAGTCTGCAGCCATTGTGACTTTTTAAAAAAGTTTGAATTATACTTTATTATGTATGTCGAGGGGCAGGGGGAGTGCCCACGTGGATGGACAGATGGTACAATCTGATTATATCCTCATAAACACTATTTGAAAGTTAAGATGAAGCGGCTCACCCCTTAGGCCATGGGACTGTCCCCTTACAGTGCAGTATGGCTGTCCTTGACAAGCCTCTCCCCTGGACCTCAGTTGAGAAGTCACGTGGACAAGAGGCAAACAGCTGTATCAGGAGGCGGGAAAGTGGCCTCTATTTTTGGCTCAGTCATGAGTCAGCTTGATCAGCTTGGGCTCTTCTGAACATCCGTGAACCTTTGTTTCCTCATCTGCAGAGGGGAGTTGAAAGTCATAAAAGGTCTCAGTGCTCCAAAGTACATTTGTTCCTGAAGACGGAATTTCTTCACTCCCGAGGAGCCGGCTGAGGGCTTGAGCTGGTTCCTGGATTTGATCTTCCTTGGGCTTGGGCGCCTTTGGCTGAAGGCCAGAGCAGGGTGGGATAGTGGGAGCCTAGCTTGCCAAGCTGGGAGGATGTAAAGACTGCATCTAGCCACTAGAGGGAAGCATTGTTTGATTACATTCCCTGGAGGAGCCTTGGTCTGTGTGTGGGATTCAGAGTCTAGCATTTGAAAGGAAAAGTACTTTGGAAAGCACTCTACGAAATGTAAATACATTGTAGATGTGAGGTGAGAGAGGTAAGGATAGCCAAGTGGTCTATGTAAAGACACACATTGCTTTTTTAGCCTGCATTATAAAGCACAGAAGATGGCCGCAGGCAGAGCCAAGGGTTTGAGAAGTAGGCCCTCTAAAGAGCAGGCGCGTCCTGTGACCCCAAGGGATCTAGCAGCGTACCCTTCCAGAGCTCCCCTCTGGCCGGGTGCAGTGAGGCCTGGAGTCAGAGAACAATAGATGTGGTCCTGACCATAGCAGCTCATGTCTGGAGTGTGCGGTGGAGGGCAGGAACGATGCACACATGCATGGCTGCTCCTATCTTTCTTCTCCCAGCTGATGTCTACCTAGTCTAGGACCTAGCTTGTGGTGGGGCCCTGGGACTGTCCCAGGAAGCCCCTGTGATGTTCTTGCCATCATCCCTCCACGGTCCCCGGATGACAGTGTTTTCCAGTGAGTTTCCAGGTAGTGCCCCTTACTCATGGTGTTATTTCTCTGGGTTTGCAAGCAGTCCTGACAGCTTGTTTCCTTCCTTCCCCAGCGCTGGGCTAACTTTGGTTTTGATTTGGAAATGCCCACTCACCCTAAACATTGTGGGGAAGCGGAATTGTGTGCTGTCCCGGGAGCCAGGCAGCTGGGCAACCTGGGGCAGGCCACTCCTCTCTCTTCAGAGAGATCAGTCTCCAGCTGCAGCTGTATCATCTCTGCTAGAGGTGAAAACCCAGCATTGGTTTTTGTTCTTGTGTTTGCCAAGGGATACCCATCGATCTGTGGTCTGGAACAGCGCAGGGCGTGTCCACCTGAAGCTGAAGCAAGAGCCACCTTTGGAGTAGGTATGCTCATCCAAGGGGCTTGTTCCAGGGCTTGGCTAAAGCCGAGGGCAGCAGGGCCTTCGGGCCACCAGATGGCAGCAAAGGGCAGGCCTTGGAGGCAAGGAAGCTGGGGACAGCATTCGGAGTCAGCATTAGCAAGGTCAGAGCTGAGGCCACCTCAAGTCCTTGCTAATCTTTGCTTATGAAAGGAACTGAGGTTGGGGTGACCTCTTTAGCTTGCTGCTCTATAGGAGAACCAGAGATTGGATCTGAGCCCGAGATGGTGGGGACAATATAGACGGAGATTTCTTTGGCTCTTGATCCCCACTCTACTACGCACAGCAAGACTCTGCTCCATTCTGACCAGTCTTTCTCTCATTACTTCTCTTCCCAGCAGGCTGTGTTGTGGATGAACTTTGGGGCTGTCCTTCAGCACCCAATGCCCAAGAGACAGCTCGTTGCAAGGCCTTACTGGAGATAGGCTGCAGAGAGTAACACCCAAGAGGGTGAGGCTGGGGGAGGGACCAGGCACCCTTCATGCACTGCCCAGTTCTGGCTTGCCGCTTGCAGATTTCTTTTGGTCTCCTGAGTAAGGATCCTTGCCCCCGCACTCCAGATGCAGTCCAGGGCTTGGTGGGGTTGAGCGGCCTTTCTACAATAGCATCGTCATTACTTAAGAAACGAAGCTGTTTGATCTCACTTCATGGCTTGTTATTTCCCCTCAGTGCGATCTCCCTGGGTGTATAGCAAATGGTCATCTTCATTTAGGTGACTGGATGGCTTAGAAATAGCAACTTATTTCCCACAGTCCAGAGTCTTAACAGTCTTGCCAAAGTGCTGACAGAGTCCTCTCTGAGTCTACTTTCCTGGTTCGTAGGCAGCCATTTCTTTCCCCTGACGTTGCCGAGGAAAGAGCACTGATTCTGGTCATGCCCCAGGCACCTTGCACAGGCTCCGCTTCCTTACACCGTCACGTTAGGCGTCAGGATTTCAACCTGGTTTAGGAGGATGCCGGCATTCAGCCTCTCACGGTTTCCTAGATGGAAGCCGGAGCTGGTGGAAGAAGGAGAGTTGTGGTAAGGCCATCAGCCCCAGGAAGGGCTCAGAGGTCACTGGCAGAGGGTTTGGGAGCCATTCAAGGAACGCTCCTCTTTCCTGGTGAGGATTGATTTGTTCCAGGAGCTCTCAAAGTGAGCATTAAGTGGCCAGGCTGTAATTTTGTCGTCTTTTTTAGGTTCTTGACACATGACACCGTGCTTTGCCCTTTCTTGGAGACCTTGCCTGTCCCTCTGGAGCTCTCTGTAATCAGTGACAGCCAGTTCCTTAAAGTGTCCTCAGTGTGTGCCAAGAGGACAGTGGCCCAGTTTGAAGAATCTTGGAGGAATCGGCTCTTTTTCAATCTGAGAATGACTTTATCTTAGGAAGCTCTGAGGAGCAAGCTCCAAGTTCCAGTCTGCAGTTGCTGGCGCCCTGGGCAAGTCATTTAATCTCTCTGGGCCTGCATTTCTCTGCCTGTAAAAGGAAAGCAGCCATGATCACTAACTTCTTTGCCTCACAGGGGTGTGCTGTTCGTTCATTCATAGTCTCTTCCTGCATCCATCCCCTCACACAAATACTTACATTGACTTAGGCTGGGAGGGCATTCCAGGCAGGCAGAAGATGGACAACTGCTGGGTGTGGGCCAGGCAAGGTGAGAAGGTCACTAGACACATCGGGGTGTGGTGGAGTGTGTCCTCGTGCTGCGAGGAGACGGTAGGGGTTCCTGTGAGGAGTGGGGTCTATGATAATCAGGAATCGCACAAGGAAGGGCCCTGACTCTGTGACTCTTACAGGTTCTTCTGCCCAGGCCTCATCCTTGCTCTCTGCTTCAAGTCTTAGGTGCACTGGACTCTTAGGGGAGCCCTTTCCCCTAAAGTGGGGTAGCCATTAGTATCCATGACACAGGCTGGGACTGGAATCACCTGACTCCCTGGACTATCGTTGTCCTCTGGTCATTTAGCAAGCTATCACATTACCTCTCATTTCAAAAATTACGTTTTATTATTTTGTGTGTGTGGTGTGTGCTCTGTGTGTGTGTGTGTGTGTGTGTGTGTGTGTGTGTGTGTGTGTGTCTGTGTCTGTCTGTCTGTCTTTCCTTCTACAGTATGACTCCTTGGGATCAAATTCATGTCCTCAGACTCGGCAGCAGGTGCTTTTACCCACCGAGCCTTCTCACCGGAGCCTCTGAAGCATCTAGTAAGGACTTGAAAATGAGCGTCTCTAGGGCTTCTCCCAGCAGCTCCCTGAAGAGGTAGAGGTGTGTGAGAAGAGATCCCTCATTTATCAAGAAGGTCAGTCATTTGGTAGGATTTACATCCAACATCTCTGTCCCATTTGACGGGAGAGGAACTAGAGGGAGGGTCAGAGGAAGGGGTCACCTCTCCTGGTTACTGGACCTCATTTTGCTCAGTGTCAACGCTGAGGGTCACCATCATCTTCACAACTGTGAGGGCCGGACAAGGTGCTGCTTGCGAAGGGCCCGTGTGCTCTCCAGGGCCAGTTCCCAGCCATACTTTTATGAGTCCACTGGGGCCTCCCTGCCTGGTTGATGGAAGGCTCTGACCTTTTGCTTCTTCTCTGCACATCCCTCTTTCCCATCTGCCACTGCTCAAGGTGTAAGCTTGTTTATTTATTTAGCTTGTTTATTTATTTGCCATTTTGGTGAAAATATAGAATTTTTATGGTCCGAGGATCCATCTCGCTCTCTCTCTCTTTTAATTTGAAAAAAAAAAAAAAAACAGAGGCCTAGGGAAAAGATGGCTTGTCCCCATGTTCCCACAGCTAAGGGACAGCAGAGCCAGGATTAGAACCCAGTGGCCCTTGTCCAACACCTCTGTGCTCTCCACATTGCCCCTTTACAGGGAGGCTTCAAATGCTTTGTCTCCTTTCTGGAGGCGGAGGAAGAATCTAGTTTAATAAACTTCATTATCCCAGCCCTTATGTAACAATGCTGTTTCCGGGTCCTGGCAGATGGCCCGTAGTAACAGCACCTCACTGATTTGGTTGGAGCTGAGCCTGTGACAGGAAAACTCCGGAATAGCAGGTACCTCTCTCAGTCCGCAGGCACGGAGAAGTCATCCTCCCTGAGGAAGCCACCGCAGCCCCAAAGGTGGCCACCAGGTGAGACAGTCTAAAACGGTGCCCGGATTTTACACAAGTTGTACCAGTGATTTGGAGGTTCTTGGCAGGTTGGCTGCTGGTAAAGGAGGTTTATCCTGAGGCCTGAGGGACAAATGGGACCAGAGAGCAGAGCAGATCAACAAGGGAGGGCAGGCTGCCCCACCATGGACCTTCAGACAAGCCCTATGAGTGTAGTGCTGTGCTGGGCACGCTACCCACCAGCCCACGGTGGGCCTCTATCCCAGCCTCTCCCAAGCCCCTTCTTTGAAATGTCTGGAGCTCCAGAGCTTCTAGTGGGTCTTTACACACAGTGGGTTCTCAGTGGCCCGTGTGGTGATGCCCATTGCTGCCCCTGCTGAGGCAAGTCCCCCAGGCCACTGACAGTGGCTGACTGCCTTGCTGCTCAGCTCTGTTGAGCCTGTACTACATCTTTTATACTCATCTCTCTTAGAGAACCCAGGACAGTTGTCCAAGGTTGAGGTTAGAATAACTTAAAGAGGCACCATATGAAGTCCTATCCACAGAAGTTCTCACTGGTTGATCACAAATTGGCATCCCAAGATGGGTTCCTCCCTCTCTCTGTTCTTACCTTGGGGAATTTTTGCACACTCAAACAATGGGCACCATCATTGTCTTCCCAATGGGAAGATCCTAATTAGGTCTCTCATTTATAGAAAGCCCGTCCTTGGGGAAGCTGGGGGGATAGGTAATGTATCTAGGGGGATCTCTTGAGTTTTCAGAAGTGCGATGCTGATCCTCACACAGTGGGTGTATGCTCTGTAGCCTTCACCGGCTCTAGCCCACTCTTCCCTTGTACAAAACGAGGCCTCCGGCTGGGCTGTGTGGAGAGCTGTGTGATTTCGCTGGAGGACCACCAGCTCTTTTCTGCATGCCCAGGCTGCAGCCTCCCAGCTCTAACCTTCAGCTGTGGCACTGTGAGTCCCTGTCATTAGTGGAGATAATGGCGTCCCTGGCAGCTGGGCACAGTTCTTGGCCATTTTTCTTTCCTTTGCTCTCACTTTTTTTTTAAACTTCAGAGATGAAAACTGCTGATAGGGTATTTCTAACGGACAAAGACTGAGGGTGATGCCCAGGGCTGGGGGCATGCCTGGGTGTGGAGAGGATAGCTTGCAAAGGGTTGAAGGGGAGAGTATGTGTCTTTCCATTGTGCAGTCCCTGGGCCTCCCAAGTAGCCGTTCTTAGGACACGGGCAGTGAGTGGGGACACATGGATCTCACCTCCCTGCTCTTCTCTGCCAAGAAGACCAGGAGTCTCCCTGGGAATGGACTGAGGTATGAGAGCGTGGAGAGACTGACTGGCAGTTTTCTCTGAAGCTCTGGACAGCATGTGCTGGGACTCAGGGCAGCCTTGGTTCTCCTCTTAGATTTGCCCGGTTTGACCTTGGGAAAACTCGTGGCTTCCTTCCTGGGCTGACTGGGTAGGGAGTGCTCTGAGGTCCCTTCTTGCGTGATGGTGTGTTAGGCTGGGCTAACAGTGAAGAACTTTGAGCCTTGCCCCCATGAGCCCTTGAGAATTCCAAACCAGTAGCTCTTTATCAGATGAGCGGGGCTCTGTCCTTGGATGGACTCCCTCCCATGGGCTCCATACCTGTTCTCCGAAGCCCTCTTCCAGTCTACTTTCATGGTTAGTGGGGAGGCCGCTGGGAAGCAGCAGCGGACTGGGGCCCTGGCCCTGGCTCTGCCAGCACATCCCGTGTCCTTGGAGACTCCTTCACTTCCTTAGTCTCAGCTTCTCTTTCTCAAAGATCAAGTGCCGAGCCTCAAAGCCTCCTGCCTTCAGCGCTCGGGATGCCCCCCCCCCCTCCTCGAGCTTTGCTGGGGTGTGATTCTTAGCTGCAGAAGCCCTGAGGGTATAGTTTCCTTTCATGCTGGGAGGGAGAGAAGCAAGATTATTTTTTTTAATTACACAGCTAAGATTAGGCAGCAATCTACATTTTAAAGTGTTATTAATAAGAATCTAAAAGTGTTGGAAAGAAGCTGTGGTGTTTGAATATGGAATGAGTTGGGAAACATCTGCAGAGGCACTAGCCTCAATCAGGGCATTTTCTTCTGGTGCTAAGTGGCTTCTAGGTGTGGCCAGCAGATTCATGTGCTGTTGTACCGCTACCCTTGACCCCCAAGGATCAGGAAGCCCAAGGACCTAGTAAAGACTTCACAGAGCTTGATGACCTGACTTCTGTTTATTGGCTGCCTTTTATCATGGGCCTCAGAGGTAACTGTTACTGCTATATGGATTGGCTGAGGCTTCCAAGTTTAGGTCTCTTCCTTAAAGAAAGGTGGCATTTGAACACTACAGAATGTTTGATCATGTGATACGCTACCAATATTCACAATTTTTATGTCAACTAGACAAGCAATTTTTAAAGAAGAGAGAAGGAAGAAGAGGAAGAAGAGGAACAGGATGGAGGAAGAGGGAGGAGGGAGGAGGTCAGAAAATGTGGTTTGCTGTAGGAGAAGCCCAAGCAGGCAGCCAGAAGTTGGTGCCTGTGCTGGGGTTCCTCAAGCTGCCTGCTCGCTGTTCCCACCTTATTTCTTACTAGTTCATAAAATAATTCCCTATATGCATGTTTTGTGGATTTAACTGTGGCTCTTCCACTGGAATAGGAGCTCCGTGAGGGGAGTAAGTTTTGTTTGTTCAGTGCAGCACTTGGTATGGAGGAAGTGTTTATTCCGTATCATCATTCAGGGGATACAGTCCATCGTGGTGGGGGATGGCATGGTGGCTGAAGTGGCTGGGTCTGTACTATGAGATGCTTTCAGCACCATTACATCTCTGTGGACCAGGAAGCAGAGAGCTCAGGCCAAGAGTCAGGCAGTGCTTTTCCCCTCGAGGCCTGCAGCTCAGTAACCCATTTCCTTTACCTCAGTCAAATCTCTAAAGCATCACAACCTTCCGAGACACGGAAGATCAAGTGTTCAAACACATGCGTCTTTGGGGACATTGCACATTCCAGCCCGACCAGAAGGCAAGCCACTAAATGAGTTAGGATTGGAGGTTCCTCAGAGGCCTTCCACCAGCCTGAAGCTTTGTTCTTTCCTGGTTTTTGTTCGGGACCCTGCATGTGGCATTTGGGCCTGCAACCCAGTCTGGTCCATCCTGACTTCTGATTCGGTGGCTACTGAAGCCAATGGTGAAAATGGAGTAGCTTTCTGTAATGCCTGTGTGTTGTGGGACTCTGCTCTTTGCCATATGGGCTAAGAATGAAGATCACTCCCTAGCCTGGCTCCCTTTGCGCCTCTAGCCAAGGTGTGTGTCTTTGGGACTCTGAATGACCTGAGAAGAGGCAGTATACCTAATGAAAAGTGAAGCGGGGTCAGATGGGCCTGTGTGTCCTCGTAGGGCAGCGACTAAGGACACTGCCTTGGCTGCCAGGTGACTGGTCCCATCCTCACGTTGCCATGACAGCTGCTGGCTCTGAGTCTAAGACCAAACCTCTGTCTGGGTATTTATTTTTTTGTCTCAGATTTGAGGGTCAGCCTGCTCGTTGGGTACCTCTGTGGGTTAACTGTGACAATCTGTATAATGACGGTATGTAGTAAATGCCTTCAAAATATTTGATTTAATATCCTGATGCTTCCCCATTTGCTAGCTGTGTGATTTGATCAGGTCATGTAACCTGTGTGACCTGTTTGTGAAGTGGGAGTGGCAGCTATCACCAAAGCAGATCCAGAGTTATCATCTCACGTAGCCCAGGCTGGCCTCAAACCACTGTGTAACCTAGAATGGTTGAGTTTCTGCTCCTCATGCCCTTGCCTCCCTTGTGCTGGGATTACAGACATGCCCCGCTTTTATGTGATGTAGGGATCAAACTGAGAGCCTCATGCATGCTAGGCAAGCACTCTACCAACAGCTCCCCCCCTCCCCCAGCCCAAGAGTCCATTCCTGATAAGTGAATTCTCCCCACGATGTCATCTTCTCATGTCGTCTCTGCAGGGTTGCCTTTCCTTTGCAGTTGAGAAAACCACGAACAAAAGTTGTATTCTTGTATTAACCTCTCTTATGTCAGATTGTTCATAATGTGACTTTGGAAATTTTACTAAAATTAGGGTTTATCGTTGTCTCAATTTTTATTTGATTTGTCAACTATATAGATGGCCTTTAAAATTAGAGTGAGTGTCTCATTTTATGACGCTGATCAGACCGAAGAGTCTCAGGGTGTCAATAAAATGAAGCAGGACATCACTCGTTTGACCCTGAAGAATTTTAGCCATCACTATTGAAGTTTTATATTTGCATATGTCTGAGAAGTTATCTGTTTGAGCCCTCTTCATTTCACGGGTGGAAAGTCGGGCTTTAGAGAGAAGGGACCTTTTCCAGGGCTTCGGATTCTGGTCTCGTGAGTCATTGGCCAAAGCTCCCTCCCCTCTGGTGCCCTCCCTCCCCTCCCCTCCCTTTCCCTGCCCTCCCCTCTGTTGCCCTCCCCTCTGATCTCATCCCTCCGTCCCCTTTCTCCTTCCCTCTTCTCTCCAGCTCACCTTGCTCCCCAGCTCTTCTGTTTTCCCAGCTTTAGCTGATCTGTATCAGGGGCCTCTGGTGTGCCACTTGCTATGTTGAATCTGAAAGAGAGAGACAGACAGAGAGAGAGAGAGAGAGAGAGAGAGAGAGAGAGAGAGAGAGAGAGCACATGAGCAATCCAAAGTCCTATGATGGAGCCTTCAGTGTTCTTCATGATCGTTAGTGGCTTTGTCTCTAAGTCTTGCTTAAGGGGTGGGGTTGGCTAAGAAGACAGGAGGAACTACTAGCAACTGTGGGTGTGACCATGGGCATCCTTGATGGGCTGTGTCACTCAGTTTGGGAGGGTAATAGTGGCACTGGCTCCTATTGCCTTATTACAGCTGCTCTAGTCACTTCGATTGCTGTGAAGAACACCATGACCTTGGCAACTATTGTAAGAGAAAGTATTTAATTGGGGGCTGGCTTACAGTTTCAGAGCTTTGGTTCATTATCATCATGGCTGGGAGCATGGTGGCAGGCAGGCAGGCAGGCAGGCAGGTGCTAGAGCAGTAACTGAGAACTGCATCCCTGACTAGCAGGTAGAGAGAGAGACTCTGGGCTTGGCGTGGCCTTTTGAAACCTCACAGCACTCCCACCCCGCCACAGTGACACACTTCCTCCAACAAGGCCACACCTCTGAATCCTTCAAAAATGTTCCACTCCCGGGTGACTAAGCATTCAAATATTTGAGCCTGTGGGGGCTATTCCTGCTCAAATCACCACAACCACCATGGGCCTGCCTGATTCATACAAAAGTGCCGTTGAAGTAGTTCTTCAAGGGGATGCTGTTATGATAATTCTGTAGATGATTCTTAGGGATAACATGCAAAGCTCAGTGGAGGTGAAGGAGCCGTGCGGAGTGCAGAGATGGTTAGGTTCCCTTAGGAAGCAGGTATTTCTTGAGTACTGACTCTGTGCCGATCTCTATCAGCATGGAGCTGGTTTCTAGAGGAGACAGGCATTAACCCAACAGCTCTTCTAATGCATGCACATTTCTTTGTTAAGATAAATGCTCTCAAAGTCCTGAGCGGGGCTCTCCAGGTTATTGCAAGGACACATCTGGTTTGGGTTAAGGGGTGAAGGTGAGTAGGAGTTGAGCAGGTGAGTGGGGTTCAGATATAACTTGGGAGACAGGAGGAGCATAGAGGGTGGAGGCCTGTGGAAAACATCAGGGCACACGGGATGGAAGCCGTTTAGCTTGCCTGCTGGCACCTGAACCCTTCTTCCTCTGCGCCTAACCCGGGGAGATGATGCTGGGTGACTCTTAGGTGACTGGGATAAAACACTGTTACATAAACAACTCAAAGGAGAAAGGCTTTATTTTAGCTCACAGTTCAAATTACAGACCACCATGGGGATGTCAAGGCAACAGACACTTGAAGCAGCTGGTCACATGACATCTACAATCAGGAAACAGATTGCTGTCCCCATTTGATGTAACCTAGGAAAAGGCCAAGCTCAGTTAAGACAGAAGAGCAGAGAATGAGTTTAACACCCTTATCCTCCTCCCAAGGGCTCAGACACATAAGTCACCAGAAAACGGCAATTACCACCAGAGCAAATTCCCAGGCTGACAGCGACTTTCCTAGGTGTACATCCAAAAGGCCTCATCGCTTCCTGGAGTAATAGGATTGGGAGGGTTGAAGAGAGAGGTTGGGAGGCCTATGTCTCTGTCTGGCCCATGGATTTTCCTTTGGCTAATGTCAAGTTGTTGTCATCAGTGGTGGTCTGTTCCCTTTTGGGACAGAGTATTAAGAAAATGTGGGCCGGGCGGTGGTAGCGCACGCCTTTAATCCCAGCACTCGGGAGGCAGAGGCAGGTGGATCTCTGTGAGTTCGAGGCCAGCCTGGACTACAGAGTGAGTTCCAGGAAAGGCGCAAAGCTACACAGAGAAACCCTGTCTCAAAAAACCAAAAAAAAAAAAAAAAAAAAGAGAGAGAGAGAGAGAGAAAATGTGGATGTTCTTCTCACCCTCTTTCTGTCACTTAAGATCCCCTTCCCTGGAAGGAGCTCCATTGTGTTGCTATGTTCCTGGCAGCAGCCACAGCACCCGCTGTGACCGTGGGGCAGAGAGTGGGGGGTGGGCGGGGTGGGGTGGTGATGACAGAGCTTTACCACCCCCTCCTGACTACAGAGGGCTCCCCATCCCTCAGCATTTTTGTTTGTTTTGAGACAGGATCTCAATGGGTAGCCCTGGCTGCTCTGGAACTCACTATGTAGACTGGCCTGGCCTCAGACTCACAGATCTGGCCACCTCTGCCGTCCCAGTGCTGGAATTGAAAGGCATGCACCTCCACACCTTACCACCACCCTCCAGCTTTGTGCCTGCTTGTCTTTCTCCCTCTTAAGAGTATGTGATATTTGATGAAATGTTTGCAAAAGGTCTCGGGACAGTTAAATGACTTGATAATGAAGTCGTTTTTATGACCTTTATAGGTCCGACCCTTGTTCTTGCATCTCTGCACCTTCTCCTACTTTTAATGCCCCACTGCCTCCCACCAGTCCTGAAATGCTGACGTTTCAGTGTGCCGGTTATCTCCTCCTCTTTCCCTTCCTCTTTGCCTTCTAGTGTGGGGTCAAGCCATGCCAGTTCTTCTCTTTCTCCTCCTTTCCCTGTGGTTTCCCTTAGGCCCTGGTGTATCCTAGGCTCTGTTTCTAGGCTGGTTTCCTTTTTTTACTTAACACCCCCGAGGTTCGGGCAGCGTGTCCCTGTCAGTACATCTCTGTCTCCCTCTCAGCTGGGTGGAGGACCAGACACTGTGCACTAAGCATGTAGACACGATGCACTTAGAGCAGTGCCCAGCGTGCTATAGGTGCCATAGAAGTGTAGATGCCAACTGTCATCTCGACGTGGACAGTCGGCTGCCAAAGGTTTCCCAGCCAGACATTCTTTCAGGAGTCCCCATACCTGCTTTAGGTCCGTAGTCTGCCCAGGTCTAGTTGCAGTGGTTTCTACAGTAAGTGTGAGGGACCAGGGTGTGATGTGAATCTTGCCACTTCTTTTCGAGTTTTCTCATGTTCTTTTAAATTTTCTGCTTTTTGAGTCCATTTTATTCTCTTTATGTACATGCACATACCTACACAGGGTCTACACTGTAGCTCAGGTGAGCCTGTGACTCCCTGTGCAGCCCACCCAAGCTTGCCTCTACCTTAGACCAATCCCCCCTGGCTGCAAATACAGGGGTCAGCCACCATGCTGGGCTTATCTTGTATATTTTTAAATAAGGACATAGCCACAATTTATAAATGGTGAGACACAAGTGTACATTTTAATAAAATAACGTAAAGTACGTATGTTGGCTGAAAAGCCTTATCACTGATAAAGGGTGGCGAGACTGAGTTTAGGGACTCCTTATTCTTTCTCTGTGCCCAGGTGAGCCTGGCAGTCCTGTAGCCCAGACTGTCCTGGGCTCCTGCTCCTGCTCCACACGGGGCCTGTGGATTTCTCTGCATCGCATTGCTTATCTCTTTCTTGTTCCTCCAGATCCTCCTCATTCTCTAGCTTCCTTTCTTACCCAGAAGTTCACCTTAAATGGCTTTTATCCCATTGCCAGAGACAGTTCCAAGTCCCAGCTTGAATGGGGTCCTCCCTGGATGTTCTCTGCAGGACTTAGGCTCGCTCGGCCCCTGCTGTTTTCTGCGTGCTTGTCTGCGTGTTGAGTCTTCCATGGCCACGCCTTTAAAGCAGCTCTCACCCGCCGACTTCGTTTTGAACTGTTTTGGCATTTCTCTCTCATGTATCATTTATCTGTAGACACATACCTACACTTTTTAAATGACATTAATATACCTTTTTTTTTAATCACCATGATATATAATTCTTTACTCTAAGGAAAATGTTCATTTGTTAACTCCGTGATCCGATCTCCTTGTATTTGGCAGTGAGCTTCAGCTTGGGGCACATGTCTGTCTGCTGCACACTGATGAGATTTGTGTGTGTGTGTGTGTGTGTGTGTGTGTGTGTGTGTGTGTGTGTGTGTGTGTAGATTGCTTTCTTTTACTCTCGGTAACATAAAGTCACAGTTTAAGTGTTAAATGCAGCTAGAGTCCTGAGTTCTGCATGGTGTTCTGGGAGGGCCTGCTGGCGGGAGGAGCTGTGAGGCACACAGAGCAGGGCCCTGCCTCCTTGCATGTGGACATCATTGTTGTAGACACCATCAGACTCGGGGTCAGAGGGTAGACATCCTTTAAAAAAATCTTAGTGTGTGGCACGCTCGCATGCGTATGTGTGAGTGCTATGTGGTGCAGGTGCCTCTAGAGGTCAGAAGAGAGCATTAGATCATTTGGAGCTGGATGTACAGGTGGTTGTGAGTCACCTGATGTGGGTGCTAGGAACCAAGTGCTCTTAACCACCGGGCCATCTCTGCCTGCCCCGTTGGTTTAAGCCTTGATACTATCACCCGCTGTTTGGATTCAATTAATTTCTTTGACTTCTCAGGTCATTTAATTATCTTGGTAATCTAAGTCAGAGTCACGAGGCGTCATTGGGCTAGTGTTTTAGGACAGTGCTTTCTCCCTAGAAGGCTGCCCCTACTGTCTCTTTAACAGAGGAGCCCACTCCTTCCCTTGTGAACCCTTTGATACAGTGTTTTTAGTAAAAACAGACCCAGAGGAGGGTGTACTAAGCTTAGGTTTGAGGATGTTGGGTTGGCCTGCTTTCTGCCTTGTCTCTTCTAGAATGTCTGTGGCTTCCCCAGAGAGTATAAAGATTAATTAGTTAATGTTTGTAAAGTGCTTTAAGGTGGAAAGTGCTATGTAAGTGGAATGGTTGAATTGCCATTGGAGATGTAATAATGATGGCACCATAGTCTGGCAGTCTTGCCTGTCTCAGACATCAATAATCAATAGCAGAAAGTTCTAAGATGTTTTACTTGATTTGAAAGAAAGGATTCAGTGTGCCGTTATGATAACGCAGTTCTTTCTGTGGTCCTGCAGATAGCCGTTTGCTGCTGCTTCTCAGCTGAGGAATGCTGGAGTCCTTTAGGAAGCAATAGTTGGGCTTGGGGCAGGGAGATGGCTTCATCAGTAAGGTGCTTGCTCTGAGAGCATGAGGGCCTGAGTTTGATCCCTCTGAAAAAAAGCCAGGCACAATGGTGTATGCCTGTAGTTCCAGTGCTGGAGAGACAGAGATAGGAGGACACTTGGCCAGTTCTAGCCAAACTGGCCAGCCCCGGGTTTAGTGGGAGACTCTGACTCAAAAAAATAAGGTAGAGAGCAACCGAGGAAGATGCTGGATGTGCCCCCCCCACACACACACACAGTGGTCATCTTCAGGACTTTCCTGCTAAGGCAGTCCGATTATAAATTCTGACCAGCTTAGATAGAGGGGCAGCTGGCCAACTGGGCACAGACTATTTCCAGTCTAATGCACGTAAGTGAAGGAGGAGGATTTTATGATTCTACAGTGACTGGAACCATAACGGCTGAAGAGGTGCAGCATCTGTGTGCCCCTGACCGGGCCACCTCTCTGAGCTTGCTTTTCTTAACTGTTAGATGGCAGCGTGGCAGTTAGGGAATACAAAGGTGGTGAGTTTCATCTTTTCTGGGAAAGTTGAGGGTTCAGGAAAGGGTTCTTAGGTATACCAACAGTCTATGTCTAGGTTGAGTGGAGCTGTAATTGCCCGGTTACGAAGGGCAGCTGGAGTGGTAGTTCACTGGGTTAGGAAACGGTAGGTGCCTGCAGCAAAAGGAATATCACATGGATACACAGGGACCAGTGCTCCCAGTGCCCCATTCCCAAATGCATAGTGTTCCCAGTACCCTGTGGTCTGTGCAGGCTTGCTTCCTGTCTTAGTCAGTGTTCCATTGTTGTGAAGAGGCACCATGACCATGGCAACTCTTATAAAGGAAAGTGTTTAAATGGGGTGCTTACAGTTCAGAGGTTTAGTAGACTCATTGTCATCATGGTGGGAAGCATGGTAGGACACAAGCAGATATGGTGCTGGAGAAGTAGCTGAGAGTTCTACATCTGGATCAGCAAGAAGCAGGAAGAGAGAGACACTGGGCCTGGCTTAAGCATCTGAAACCTCAAAGCCTGCCTCCACTGACACACTTCTTCCAACAAGGCTACAACTCCTAATAGTGCCATTCCCTGGTGACCAAGCATTCAAATATAGGAGCCTATGAGGGCCATTCCTGTTCGAACCACCACAGTCCCTATCCTAGGAAGCCTGGAAGTCGTATTTCTGTGTATCTGCCTTAGTGTCTGCCAGCAGGCTGAACCTAAGAACGTACCCCTGCAGAGCCCCATATGTCTCTGCTCTCTTGACATTTCTGCCATCATCTCGGGCTGTTTCTTAGCTGACACTGGAAGCCATATGTTTCGTGTGGGGCCAGATGAAGCTTTGATACCAAACACAGTAACTTTGTCTTGGATTTAATATGCATTACGTGGTGTTTTGTTTCTTAAGCAGAGTTTTTCTTTGTTAAAATAAACACAGATAAAGAATTTATATGGCGCACATGGTTATGCATATTTATTGCAGAGAATCTGTTAATAATCTATGCCTCGTCGGATTTTGCAATTCTGTTGGAATAACAAAGGCAGCACTTGGTACAACTGAATGAATTTGGTGCGATCTCTGTTA
Organism: Peromyscus californicus insignis; assembly: GCF_007827085.1. Lineage (NCBI taxonomy): Eukaryota > Metazoa > Chordata > Mammalia > Rodentia > Cricetidae > Peromyscus > Peromyscus californicus. The sequence continues at coordinate 150,025,723 of NW_026294562.1, read as the reverse complement.
TCCGGGGAACGAAAGGCCGTTGCTCCTTTTCCAAACCCCATTTCCTCCTGTCATCTGCCCCATTGGCTGGCTTCCCACACGGGGCTGGGGAACTGAAGGCATTTCTGGCTCCAAATGGCTCTACAATTTTCTCCTCTCACTCTCTTCCTTCTAGCACACAGATACGTTTGCCTTGGACTGTCAGGATTGCTCCTTTGGGTAAGGAAGGAGTCCTTCTGTTACCAGGAGGAGCAAACAAGAAACCAGCATTGAGTTAGGGGGAAAGCTCGAAGAGATTTGAGGAATGGGAATCTTCAGTCAGGACACAAGGCCCCTGGATTGGGTAGGAGGGAGGAGAGTTGAGACCAGGCATCTGGGCAAAGCAGAAGGAGGGGGTGGTGGGTCTGGGAGAGAGTGGGTGGGCCACCAGCATGGCTGGCATTTACCCATGAAGTCATCTCTATGCAAGAGTATCATAGGCTTGAGACTCTCCTCTGATTCTGGCTCTGCTGTTCTCGACTTGTTGGTTCTTGGGGGAGTCCTTTAGCTTCTTCGAACCTCAATTTCCACTTACGTGAACAGATGAAAATTCAAGGTTTCCTTCTTTTCTTAAAAAAAAAAAAATCTGTATGTATGTGTGTGCGCGCATGTGCACACGCATGCACATGCATGTTTGTGAGAGTGTGGGCCCATGTGTGCCATGGTTACAGGACAGTCTCGGGTGGCCTTCCCCTTCTCCCTGGTTTGAGGCAGTCTCTTGTTTACTGCTGTGTGTGCCAGGCTACCTGGCCTGTAGGCTTCCGAGCACTCCCCTTCTTTGCCTCCCATGTCTCCTTAGGAGTGCTGGGATTGCAGATGTGAACTCCCTCATCTGATTCTACATAGGTTCTGGGGATCTGAACTCAGGTCCTCATACTCATGATGAGGAATCTGAGCCATCCCCTCAGCCCAATGCTCATGTTCTTTATTGGAACATAATGAAATAAACATTCACAATTTTACTAGTAACCCATTGCTTACCCTTGAGAGCATCTCTGGAGAATGTAGCCTTCATTCAAATCATGTTTATTTGCAGAAACTGGCAAGGTGTTTACCTGGGGCCGAGCAGACTATGGCCAGCTAGGGAGGAGGTTGGAGTCTTCTGAAGAAGACCAGAAACCTGGCGAGCAAGACTCATCATTCACCTTCTGGAGGCCACAGAGCAGTGTGCCCTCACCTCTGCATTGCCTGACAGGAGCAGCCAAGGTAAGTGGAGACTTCCCACAGAGGCAGTGTGGTGCTTTCCTTGTCTCACAGTGAAGTGTTTCCTGAGGGCCTACTGTGCGCCAGGTGTTAATGATCTGTTCATATAGGAATCTGAAGGGGTCCTTGTTCACAAGAACCTGGTTTAATATGGTAGAAAAGTTGGGTTTTGGTTTCCTAGGTGTCCATCACCATAATGCAGACTGTGTAACTCATTTAAGGAGGTTCAGAGTCCAGTATTCCAGGTCTCCTGGCAGGAGAACTTAAATTCAGTTGGAGGGATTGGCTTGGATTTGAGAATGACGTGGGTTTGAGTATGCCCCGAGGGATGGATGGGACTCGAGCAAGCATTTGGAAGAGAGAGGGGGACTTTTAGGGACGTAACAGCTTGAACAGAGTCGTATGGGGTGGGATGTGAGGAAACATATGGGGCTGCTAACAGTTAAATTGGCTCGGGCTTGGAGCCCTGAGGAGGTAATGTCAGAGTTGGAGAGTGGCTCCTCCAACCGAGGAGGCCTTAAATGTGAGCTAAATATTCTGCACCTCTGTTTATATTTCCCAGTGAAGAAAACATTGTCGTCCACTTGCTTATTCAAGCCATTTTGGTTCTCTGGAATGTCCTGAAGTTCTCCATTTAAGGCAGGAATCTTAATTTCTCCAGGGTGTATGTTTCTGTCACTAAATTTTACTTTACTGGTGTCTTTTTGTTGGTTTGTTTTCCAACATAATGTTTTTATTGAATATTTGGGAATTTCACATCATGCACCCCAATCATTCACATCCTAGTCCTCCTAGGTCTGCCCCCACCCCTGCAACTCCTACCCCACCCCTGCGACCAACACCCCCCCCCACACGCGCATGCACGTCTTCCCACCTCCCCCCCAAAAAAATGAGAAACAATAGCAACAACAAAGAACAAATCCAATTTGTGTTTCCCATATACTCAACTAGAGCATGGTCAGACTCCCAGTGGGCAGCCCCTTAAAGAAATCTGAGTTCAAAACTGAGTCCTAGGGGATTTAGAAGAATGGACATTAAGAACCGTGTCTCTGAACTAGAGTTAGTTTAATGAAGGAATTCAGTCTTCATTCAGAGTCTATCAGAAAAATTAATAAACTAGTAAGACTTCTGTAATTAGCACGAGGCTAATTACAACCCTCTCTACACCTGGAGGGCTTCCCCTCCGCAGGGCCACCTGGCTACCTCCTTCTGGGTTTGTAGGATGGTTCTGTTTATTCTTCACATCCTACCCGTCATTCTCCTGAGCCCTTCCTCGGTGCAAGCTTGAGGCTTTCCTTTTCTTTCTTCGTCTCCCTTGACTGATAAATAGCACCATAAAGACAGTGTGTACACAGCAATAATAGTAATCCCACTTTCAGTCTCCACCCTAATAAAGTGCATTATTTTTGCAGGTGCATGAGTTCATACCTGTAAAAGGTCATAGAGCTAGTATTTGAGATTCCGGTCTTTGTTTACTACAAATGCTGTTTCGTTTCCTCTTGGTCTTAGCATGATTATTTAAAACAACTACAAAGAGCCAGTGAGATGGCTCTGTATGTAAAGAAGCCTGCCACCAAGGCTTGCTGACCTGAGTTTGATCCCCAAAATCCACATAGTGGAAGGAGGGAACTGACTCCCTCAAATTGTCCTCCGACTTCCATTCATGGGCTCTAACGTACAGGTGACCACACACACACACACACACACACACACACACACACACACACGCACACAATGAATAGACTTTCACAGAAGTTTTTTTTAAAGGCTGTCAAACATTACTGACTAGAAGGTTCTGAGACTTTGTAAACCATTCTTCAGACAGTAATTTCCTTTTTTATTTTATTTATTTGTTCGCGTTACTACCATTGAACTGTGCTGTAAAAGGTGGTTGAACTGCTTCCTTAAGACAGACTCTTGGGGGTGAAGTTCCAGGGCAACAGCCTTGAGCATCTCTGTGATGTCTACTGGACTTCTCTAGGTTCTGTTTGGCTGTGCGTGAGTGAGTGAGAGAATGGAGTCTTTAACCTCGTCTGCGTAGTGTGTTCAGCTGCAGAGGGCCTGGTGCATAGTGGGGTGGTCTTTGGCATTCCTTATCCCTCTTGTATTGTTTGAAATTTTGGGTGGCCCAGTAGCAAAGGTACTGGAGCCTCATCCGTGTCTCTGTCTCTGTTCTGCTGGCAAGATGCAGGTCATAGTTCCGGAGGGGGACCTTACACAGGGTGTTGGTGAGGATAGCATGCACAGTTCTTGGCAGGCAGTGGGGATTTAGTTACCTTCTCTTCTGCAAGAGGCATCCCATGACCTGGGGTGGCCCAGTGTGCCACGCTGCTGTGGACACAGACAGTACCAACATGGCCCTTGTGAACCTGATAGGACTTGACTGGGTACAGGTACTGGGGTTGAACCTAGGGCCTTGTTGTGCTTGTACGTGCTAGGCAGGTGCTCTGCCACTGAGCTATATCTCCAGTCCTTTTTTTTTTTTTTTTCTCACTTTTTATTTTGAGATAGTTTCTCACCAAGTTGTCTCTACAGGCCTTGAACTCATGATTCTCCTGCCTTGGCCTTTTAAAGAGCTGAGATTGTAGGCCTGCGCCACCAGGCCCAACAGGTGTGACTTTTAGGAGCAAGATAAGGGATGGGCCTGAATCCTCGCCCCCTTAGCAGCTTCATTGGGAGCTCTCTTCTCTGCTCCAGGCTCTGGGGCTGATGTGTGTCCTCAGGTCCTTATGCAGGTTCAGGCTACCACATGCTTGTAAACTGGGTTTGTGTTGTCTCCTGTCCATGCCTACGTCTGGCTTCTTTAGCGTCTGTTTGCCAGAGGCCCAGGGAGAGTGAGGTTGCTAGGCTGGTAGAGGCTGGTAGGTTTGGGGCAGATTTGTCTTAGAGAAGACAAAAGCCATACGAAGCTAGATGCTACCATGGTCAGGGACTTGGATGGGGTGGGGATGTAGGGACATCTGGAGAGGCATGAGCATCCTGGGGTAAGCTGACAATTCCTGACCTTAAGGGATCTAACTGTGGCACACACAGCTGACCACTGCCTTTAATTTCCATAAATTACTCTTCATGTCCAAAGGGTAAGAGGAAAGAGTGAGTTGTGTGTGCTGAGGCCTCAGAGACCTGAAGAGAAGGATCTAGAACAAGAGCCCAGTCCGGAGGGGAAGCATGGGCAGGTGGAGCTGAACTACAGGATAACCTTCTTTTTTGGAGCAAGCACAAGTGAACACACAGTTGCTAGAAATTCTTACGGGCCAGTGTGCTGGATGCTTAATGGGTGCGTCTCATCTTCATAGTGAGTCTGCGCATACTAGTCAAAGCTTTATGAATAAGGAGTGCAAGGCCCAGGATGGGGTCTTAAAAGTAGAGCAGGACTCAAGGTGCCAGCGACACTTGCATCCCTTCTCTTCATGTGAAGCACATCCTTTTAACATGAGCCCTTTCCTGGATGGAAGTTTCTGCAGTCTGGGTGGCAGAGCCTCTCAATACCCTGAAGTCTAGATTCTTTTATTCTGAGTGATGTCTCCTCTGGGGATGGAGTTTACTTGAGATTACAGTCTGGGTGGACTTCCTTTAACATGGTGAGGTTGCGTGTCTCCCCCACTATCTGTTTTTACATTCTGGTTCTCTCTAGCCGCCTTTGGCCAACTCCAGGGTTGCACAGTGGTCAGGACTCGCCTCCATGCGCACATCAGCACAGTGCATGAGCGACTTTGTTTGCTTGAGACTGAGTACACATCACAGCGGCCTTTTGCTTCCTAAGCCCCAAGTGGGATGTTGCCCATTTCCCATGGGCACTGGCTCTGACCTGCACCCCAAGGTGGAACCCTGTATTTCACAGTTGGGGAGAAGTACTTGGGCTCACTTAGCGGGTGCATAGGGGCCTCGGCAGCTGGAGTTGATAACCTGGCTTGCCTTTGGGGACCTGGGGTAAGAACCAGACTGTGGCTTAGTGTTGGGTCTTACTCTGCCCTCCCTGACTGTGCATTTGGGTAAGTTCTTTTCCTCCTGTGGTCTTAGTTTCCCAGGATGTGGGTTGGTCCAGATGATTCTGACAGGTTCTGTAGATCTAAGAGTCTCTTTCATCTCTTTCTCTTATTTCTTGGCTGTGATACTCCTGAAGCTCATGATGACTTTGGCTTCTGGTGCTCCTGAGTTTTGAAGCCCAGGTCACTAATCCCAAGCTGCAGCTCGACCCTGGCAGACCTGGGGATGCTAGTTCCTCTAGAAGCTCTGGGCTTCAGTGCCACGCTGGCTTGCTTTGTCTCTGTGGCCTCTCCCATTGTTTCCGGTCCGGTTGGGCTGAAGGACCTAAGCCGATGCTCTGCTGCCCATGCAGCCCTCAGAAGGGCACCTGCTCTGTCCTGTTTGGTGCCTTCTCTCTCTGCGTGCTCTACCCAGGGCTTGCAGCTCTGCTTTGGCTTCTATGCCTGTGCTTTGTTGTTATGCCCTGTGCAAACCCAGGGACCCTGCCCTTCTGGGGTCCTGGTTAGCACCCCCGTGCATGCGTGCATGCATGCGTATGTTCTACCTTTCCCACTCACCTGGGTCTCGCTGACATTTCCCTCTTTTCTGTCCTTTCCCTTGTCCACTCCATAAGCGTTGGCGTTCAGAGAACTTCCCAGTACCCGAGTAAACATGGCACTGTGCGGAGTGAAAAGTGTTGTAGAGAAGGGCAAGGAAGCGGTGAAGACAGGGTGGTTAGTGCTGAGAGCACTAGCAAAAAGGAGTTGTTGTTTGACCCAGGTTCTCCAAACCAAGTGGGTGTGTGGCAGACACACTGCATGCCGGCCAAGTGAGTGTGAACTAAAGTTGCCATGCCTTCCTGTGCCTGAACACAAGTCTGCTTCGTACCTGCCTGTCTGGCCTGTCCCATTCCCTGGCACAGTAGCAGAGACAAAGCACATTCATACCTTGACTCATTTGATGCCAGCATGGTGCTGTGACCTAGGCCTCAAGAGGAATGATTATTTCCATTTACAGTCAAGGACACTGGGGCCCGAAGAGGCTTGCTAGGATGTAGGAGAGGACCCAAGACAAATGACCTGATTGCCAGGGTTTCTGAAGGCTTGCCTGGGCTCAGCCCGCAGTCACAGCCCTGAGTCATGTTCCTGGTTTAAATTCTGCCCACGTTTGGTTGAGGAGCACCAAACCTCAGCACACACATGCACATGTGTTCACACACCGCCATGGGAGCAGGAGCTGTGGAACTGAACAAGAGCAGGGGCAGAGACTGGGTCGCTCTGCAGCTCAGGTACCGCCAGCTCTCATTTTGCTGCAGGACAGAAGCTGCAGAGGATCAACCTGTGCACAGGGTCGAAGTGAAATCTGTCAGAGCGGGTGGGAGAGGAGCTATTTTTAGTTTGCCGAGTCACTCACTCAGCTGTGTTAGCTGAGGATTGAGCCTGTCCCCTACGCTTTCCACCGTGTTATTTCTGAAGGAGAAATACCACTGGAATGCTGTGTAAAACCCATTAATGAACCTGGAAGTTTCCAGGGCGCCTTTGTCCTGCAGCTCTCCCAGAAGGCTGCCTTTCCTGAATGACCTTCCTCCTTTCCTATATTTAATGCATTTCTAATTTTAAGTTTGTGTCAAGACCGTGGGACTTCAGTGCCCTAAATAACACAGAAATCTACCACCAGCAATCAGCTGAGTCCGGAGGGCTCTGACGGAATTGAACACAACCTGAAAAAAAGCATCCCCGAGTGGCTCTCTGGCAGGAACCCCTACGCATCAGTGCTGTTGCCAGAGGAACCTGAGATTTTGGACTCTAGGGACCCGGCAGCCCTAAATCTTTCCTGGAGCAGGACCTTTAGTGCCCTCTCCACGGCTATAACAACCAACAACCAAAGCACGTTCTGTTGGGGATTAGAAACCAGCACATAGGTGCTGTAGCATTGCGGGAGAGAGAGAGAGAGAGAGAGCGAGCAAACTACCTGACAGTGGCCCTGCCTATGGGGACATGCAGGAGAGAGCCTCCGAACAGTGCAGCCATGCTGGAGAGAGAGACTAGGAAAGGAGGTAGACGCAGCAGCTGCCTGCTCTTTTTCCTTTAGCATCTTGCTCTTCTCACGAGAATGTGAGGTCTCGGAGAGCAAAGGCCTTGTCTTTCATGTTGAAAGTTGCAGTCTCAGTATCTAGACTGGTCCCTGGTACCTTTGAGGTGCTTGGTGGATGTCCCAGTTTCCTTCCTGTTGCTGGGATAAAACGCTCTGGCCAAAAGCAATTTTGGGGCAGCGGGGAGGAAGGATTTATTTCATCTTACACTTTCAGGTCACCATCTATCACTGCGGGGACCTGAAGGCAGGAATATTTGCTATTCCACAATGTTATCTCCTACCAGGGAACTCCCTCACAAGAAAGGTACCGCAGAAACTCTGGAGGATTGCTACTTGCTGACTCATCCAGGCTCATGCTCTGCCTGCTTCTTTACATAGTGCAGGACCGCATGCCTAGAGATGGACTGGGCCCTTCTCCATCTATTCATAATCAAGGCAATCCCTCACAGACATGTCCACAGGCCAGTCTGATCTAGGCAGTTCTTTATTCATAGCTTTCATCTCTCCCGACTCCAGGCTGTGTCAAGTTGACAGTTAAAGCTAACTGGAGCAATGGGTGTTCACTGATTGAACAGACTGAAAATGCATGAATTCGAGGCGTGTGCCCCTCTTTACCTCTCCTTTCCTCTAGGCTGTGCTCTTCAGCCTCAGAAAGGTAGGAAAGCATTTTTCATATTCTGAGGCATTTGGTCATCCAGTGGCCTGCAGAGCCAGCACAGAGAGCCTTTGCCTCTGTGCTGTACTTGCCGCATCTGGGGCTTCCGGTGAAGAGGCTCATGCTTAGCACTTCATGCTCACACCCGTTCACCTTTGCAGATGCTTTATTTAACATGCCTGTCTCTGAACACCTGTATGAGCAGGTGGAGTGCAGGTGAGTGGAGCGGTTCCTGTCTTGGGATCTTGTGAGTGAGTAGCAGGGTCAAGTTCACTGTTGGACAAGCAGAACACGACAAAGGCTGTAGAGAGTCAGGGTGAAAATAGGATTGTCCTGCGCCATGTCCACGGAGACCTCCTCTTTCCTGACATTTCAGTCCCTGTGGTTTTGTTGGATGCTGCAGGGTTCGGGTGGGGTTGGTGCCTGGAAAGGCTTCCTGAATTGGAAGTCTTGACGTTAAATTAGTTCTCAGGGGAGCTAATGTAAGTAGCAGGGGAATCTTGGCAAGGACTTGTATTTGAAGGCAAGCAGAGGAAGAGCAGCAGCCAGACAGACTGAGTATTGACAGGAGAGGGGAGAGTGTCACAGCAGTGTCCCAGAAGCTGGGAGGTCAGAGAGGTTGGTATGGAGAAAAAGGCCACTGGCTTTGGTGATGGTGAGGGTACCAGGAACATGGCAACTGGTGGGTGATGGTAGCTGGGGGGTTTAGGCTTCAGGTGTGTGTGCCCCTTGCAGAGATGAAGTAGCCAATGGGGATAGGAACAGACTCAGCATCCTGACAGGAAGCCAGGCTTGCATCAGTTAGCACAGGGAAGCCAAGATGTGCCAGAAGGCCGAAGCAAGGGTGTGAGAGGGAGAGGAAGCTTGTGTGCAGCAGTGTGTGAGGGAGGGGAAGTCAGATCCCGGCCACCATGGAAATGAGAGTGAGGATCGCTGTGAAGGGGTTAGTTCCTGGAAGGAGGAGGGATCTTCTTTCAGCCTAGGAGTAGAACACCAGGGGATCCAAAGTCAGAAGTTTTGAGGCAGAGGCGAGAGTGCCTCTGGGAAACTGTATCCTCTGAGATCCTACTGTATGTTTACTTATTTACTTCAAAATATTTATCATGGCCTACTGGATCATGTACAGTTCAAGGCACTGAGAATTCACCAATAAAAGATGAAGTTGGTGCCAGTTCTACAATGCAGTATTTACTAATAATATAGTAACTAATATGCGGATCCTTAAATTAAACTTGGAGTTCTTTGAGGAAAGGCAAGGCCTTGTTTATCTTTGTATAATTAGGGCCAGTCTGGGAACAATGTATGTAGTTAGTAGTCATGTGCCAACAAGAGCAGGAGCTTATGGTGGGTGGGTGGCTTAGATCTTCCTGGTTAGATCAAACACCAAATTGTCTACTGGAGTGAGGAGCTCACGGCAGGAGCTGGAGCCACCAGAAGGATCCACTGACTGACCTTGTCCTTCCTATAGTGGGTTCATCTCGCACAGTCTAGTGGCTCTCTAGAGATGCGAGGTCAAGGACACCATTGTTAGTGCCAATGGTGGCAAGGCCGTGGCTTGGGGAGGCACTAGAGCTGGGGAAACTGAAGTCCTGAGCGAAAGCTCACACTCCTTCCCAGTCACAAAAGAGTTGGTAGACTGGGGACTTGAATGTGGCTTTCAGACACCACCTCCCTTTCTACTCATTCTTGTCCTGTTCCTCAACAGCTTCGTCTCTGGCTATCTTTGTGTTTCCTGGGTGGTAGGTAGACCTAGTGGCCCTCTCCAGGCTGGGGACAGCATCTTCTGAGGAAGAGAGCTAGGACAAGGACAGTCTCGGTAAGGACTGCACCATTAACTCATGATTATAGCAAAGCATTGTGCTGCCTGGAGTTGGAGGTGAGGGCTGACACACAGTGTCTTGAATATGGAACAAGACCTCGGTTAGACTTTCTGCTCCATAACTGTCAGTTACATAGCTTTGTGTCTATCCAAGTCTTTCTCAGCCTTAGTTTTCTCATCTGCAAAGTAACCTTACCCAAAGTATTTTAAAAGATGCAAATGAAATAAATCAGGGCATATGTCCACTGCAAAGTACTATGTAAGAGGGCCATTATTGGGTCAAAGCCACTGTATGTTTCAGAGATAGGTTTTGTTAAGTAGGAGTCAGAGCTGCCCTTTTGTCTTAATCACTTGAAATTGTAGGCACAATCCTATATCTCATGGTGAGTGCTTCTTAGAATAAGAGCCCATCAAAGCCATGGAGCCTTGATACTCAGTACTCCACAGTCAGTTTCTACCCGGGGCCAGACAGAGTGACTTCCTGTTGAGGGAGCCAAGCCATCAGTATCCATACCCAGGGTGTCTCTGGCTTGCTTTCTCAGCAGCAAAGGAAACTTGTCAGCACTGATGTACAGCCTCTGTGACCTCATTTGTCCCCAGTACACTCTGCAGAAGTGTGACTGGCCCAGGCCTTGCCCAGGGTCACCCTGGAGCTGACCAGCCATCTTTTCTTGCATTTGACCTTGAAAACTGGCCTGTCCCAGGGGGAGAGTAAATCTTATGGAAGTTTAGGATGAAAATAAGGCAGGGAGAGTTGGAAGGAGGCAGCTTTTAGTAAGAGGAAGGCTGGATGGGCTGTGCAAGCGTTGGCTGGCCAAGGGCTAAAGCTGCTTGTGTCTCACAGTGTTTCTCTGGCTTGGACCCCCATCATCATCTGCCTCGCCGTGGTGACTGACAGTGCTCCAGTTGGTAACCCATTGTCTCTAGTTTGACCCCACCTAACTGTCCCCACCTTGTTGCCAAAGTGAAGACCGAAAATAAAAATTTGTCCATGTTCTTGTTTTGTTTGTCTTTAATATCCTTAGAAAAGAGAGGAAACATGGGTGGAGATGCCCCTTGGTGGTAGAGTACTTGCCCAAGGCCCTGTGTTTCATCCTTAGCAATGAAAACAAGAAAGAAATTAACAGAACTCAAAACACCCCCAAACGTAAAAAGCCCCAAACCCTTCATCCAAAGAAAAGACCAACAAACAATCCAAATCCAAACACAAAAACTTCAACATCCAGTAAGGAACACTGACTGGATGCTGCTCTAAGGAAGGACTGTTGGAGAACATGGAGGAGAGTGAGCCCTGGCTCCTGCTTCAAGAGGTGCCAAGCGCAGCCCACAGCCTCAGCCATGTGCGCAGAAGCAGGGTCTCAGGATTGTGGTGGGTCTTGCTCACTACTGTGTCCCCATCATCTTGCTTACTGCTCTGCACACAGTGGCACTCAGCTGATAGTTGCAGGGATGTCCTTGATTTCCAGTGGTTTCCATCCTGGGGGAAGTTCAGAATCTCCGGCGGTGTGACAGTGACATAAGAAGCGCCCTGCCAAAGCATCCAGCTTCTCTTCTGCCCGGAATGTCGTTTCATTCACAGCAAACTGGAGGGGGCGCCATGACGTTCAGTGTCTGGGCCTTTCCTTCCCTTTGTCCGTGGCTGCTTGGACGACTCTGCCGGTTCTCCATGTTTATCTTTACGCCTTGTCGTCCGCGGGATGCACATCTCTTGCTCCCTAGTGAGTTCTGTTGTCTGCTCGGTGGTCTTACCCACTTTTCCTGGCATCATTGAGCTGGTATCCATGCAGCCCTTGCCCACGCCTCCTCTATCTCTTGTCTTTGGTCCTTTTTTAGAGTTTGGATCTAGAATTGGTTCAAATTTAGAGCTAGCATCTTAGTTCTAGCCTGTGACGAGCCTTAACCTCTCTGTTGCCCTTTCCAGATACCTTTTCTGTCATGTCAGCCCAATCCATAAAAGTAGGCCTCTCCAACTGTTTCATCGCACCAAATCCCTAACCAAAGCAGTGTCTGGCGTCTGCCAGTCCATTACCCGGGGCTTGCTCGGCCGCTGTTTGGAGCCTTATTCTGAAGGACTGGTTATTAGTATCAGGCTGTCAGCATGGCTCTGGCGGTTGCTTCCTGCGTGGAGCTTCCTGCGTGAAGGCCTTTCCATCAGTGAAACTCTCTCTTCTTGGCACTGGCCTGATCAAGTCCCTGCACCAGGCTTTGGGGTACTTTTTATTGGATGGCCACCTTAGGAGCCAGCCCTCCATATACTTTTCTTCCCAAAACGTTGTTCACCTCCTGTTCTTGCCGCTGCTTTTCAGTGTCCTGAGTATTACGTGAGGCCTGAGTGTGCCCTCAAAGGGCAGCTAAAGCAAAAAGGCTGCTCTTATCACTTTAAAGGAAGCAAAACCAGACCCTACCTTTTACTTCCTTCCTTCCTTCTTTTCTTTCTTTTTTTTTGAGACAGGGTCTCTCTACCTATCCCTGGCTGTCCTAAACTCACCATGTAGACCAGACTGGCCTTGAACTCATAGAGATCCACCTGTTTCTGCCTTTGGAGTGCTGGGATTAAAGGGGCATGCCACCATGCCAGGCCAGGCCCTTGCGTAGCCGTCAGAACCCCAAGGCCCCAGTTGAATGGACCAATGAGCAGAGACCAGAAGGGGAAGGTTAAAATTTGCCTGGTTGCATAATTCCATTCCATGCTGCAGTGGCTCTCTGTGGGAACACTGTCAGTGCTGATGGCCGTCTCCTGCAGCTGCAGACTGCTGCTTGGAAGAAAGCCTTCTTATCGGGTATCTGGTGTCATCTAAGTGGGGAACTGGGAGTAGGGTAAGGCCATGGGTAGCAGGAATGGAAGTAATCAGAGATACCTCAGCAAACAAACATCTGCTGTGGCAGTTGATCACCGAGCCCCTGGCTATTCAGAGGGACCAGATGTTTGGGGTGGGGGGAGTGTCGGCCACAGGTGCAGGGAGGCCATGTAGGGACATCGTCTGTGGACCGCATTAGGAAACCCAGCTAGCCTGGAAATGCGTTGCCATAGCGAGCACAATGGAATTGAGCGAGGAACGTTTTTTTACTGGGGAAAGTTGAGGTGGTCATTATGAGCATCTTCTCCACGGCTGTGCTTCCTTGCGGTCCTTGCTGACTACCAGTGTGGAACACACAGCAGCATTTGAGTGAGGAAGGACAGGGTAGGGAGAGCACTTAAGAATCTTTATACTGTGGAGGTAATGCAGCTCAGTTGGTGTGCATGCATGAGCCCTGGTTCTGATTTCCAGCACCTCATAAGCCAGATGTGGTGGTGTATGCCTGTCATCCTAGCACTTGGTAAGTGGATATAGGAGGATCGTGGGTTCAAGGTCATCCTTGGCTATGTAGTGAGTTGAGGCTACCCTGGGATACTTGGAAGCCTGTCTCAAAAAAGAAATAACCCCCAAAATACCCAAAAATGTTTATACTCTGGCTTGATCCTTGGGCAGTCTCTCTTTGTCAAATAAATAAAATGACATGTTCTGGGTTTACTGCCCCAGGTTGTTGTCAGATGATGCCATGAATGTAAGAGTGTTTTATAAACCATGAAGCAATAAGCAAATATTTCAAGTGTACATTTTGTTAGTCGATTGCCTCAGGTTTTCAGGGAACCTTAATTTCTCGTGGCTCTTTGGGAAATACAATTAGCTATCACAGAGCTGGCGTTGGATGTGGATCACTCCCATGGTTCTTGTGTTCTTCCTCAGTCATTCATACTCGGATGCTCAGGGGGCATTGGTTACGTAAGGAGCTTGGAGTTGGCATGGATAGTGAGAACACAGAGCCCTAACGTTTTCCAAAGGAGCTGGGACTTGTAGAGCAAAGCCCTTTCAGGGAGAGAACGGACATAGGTTGAACTTGGTGTGCCTTTCTAGCCCAGGTAGAGAGACAGGCTGTGAAGCATTGCTTGTCTCAGCTCCAACATCTGGATGGTTCCAGAGGGGTTGGGGCCCAGCACAGTCCTGCCTCCCACACTGACGGACACTGTAGCTGAGCAGAGTCATCTTAGGCTTTCTTCTTCCCTGGAGACACCACAGTAAAGCTGGGACAGCAAAGGCAGGTTGGAGACTCAGGAGCTTCTTCATGGTCTTGTGGCTGGAAGGAAACTCCCTGACAGGAGCGGCTCAAGGGAGGCAGGGCTTCTTTGGGGTCACAGTTCCAGAAGAGATACAGTGCATCATGGTTGGGACGTGGCAGCCAGAGCCCCAGCCTGGCCTGCCACACTGCATCAAGGATCCAGAAGCAGAGGGGAAAAGGAAATAAGCCAACCTATGAAGCTTCCAGGCCTGGCCTCAAGAGCTACTTCCTCTAGCAAAGCTCCACCTCCTGAAAGCCTTGCCCTCAGCACCATCCCCTCAGCTGGGAACCAGGTGCTGAACCGCATGCGCTTATGGAGGCCACTTCACTTTATAACCACAGCATTTTAGGAAACAGGCATTTAAGGTCACAGTGAATTGACGGAAATCTCTGCTCACTTAGAGTATCTCCTATTAGTGTCTCATTGTGTTGTATCATCTGTCTATCTCATGCATGGTGGCCTTCTGGGGGAAGTATATGGATCCACAGAGTGAGTGGTCACCATATTTTATGGATGTCATACCCGTGAGGCAGGAGGTCGGGGCTCAATCACAGTAGGCACTCAGAGAAGCCTTGGAGACTTCAGAACCCTCTGTCGGAAGCAGGCCTGCATGAGTCTGTCTTGGGGTAGCTGTGTGAGGTGCTGACAGAACTGTCATCTATTAGTTCAGGCTCCTCAGGTAGACTCAGCATGGGGGTCATAGGAATGCAAACATCTTTTCCATTCCTCAGACACCTACTGAGGTATGAGAGCACACAGACACATACGTGATACATTCCCCTTTGCACATCTCAAGGTAGAGTTGCTGCTGCTGCTGCTGCTGCTGCTGCTGCATGGGATTGTGGGAGCTCTTCAGCCCTTACTGCTGTACAGTGTTTTCCTCATTCTGCTCCCCTGCCACTCTTTACCAAGCTGTTCCTTCCTATACTTACCAGCTCTGTGACGATGATGCTTGTGGTGGCCCCAGTCTTCCCAGTCAGGGTTTGTGGTGTGGTGTAAAGAGCAATGTATTTGCTATTAATACAGCAGGTAGCATTCACTGTGGCTGGCGGGTTCCCCTGCTGAGTACTTTCTAGATGCCACCATCTCTTCAGTCCTCGTGACAGTAATGGCAGAGTTGGGATAATTGTTGTGTACTTTGCAGATAGGGAGAGTGAGAGTCAGAGATGGTGGCTAGTGAGTGACAGAGCTGCTCTTACAAGCCATATCCTGCTGCAAAGCCAGGAATTATTGAATTCCAGGCTTCCCCTCTGAGCTCTGATGCCAACTCTCTCGGCGGGGCGTTTACGTTCCCTTGGCTGTGGTTTCCTCAATCTGTAACGATAAGCAGTACTGAGAAGCAATAGCAGTTCTTCCCGAATTCCTCACCTGACGCTGTTCTGCTTTGGTCAGAGCTCATGACGTCCTTGAGACTAGTTCCTTTTCAACTCTGAGATAGTTTGGTTTGGTTTGGGTTCAGTGGGTCATGCTAAGTATTTATTTTGCAGTAGCAACCCTGTCAGGCAGCTGTAGGAGCACAGGGTATAAAATACTGTCATCAGTGCTGTCCAGTACAGCCGTCTGTGGTCACCTGTATCCGTCCTGCATAGTAGCCGAGACCCGGTGTGTCTGATGAGAATGTGCAGTGTGGTTAGTATGACCCCTGCAGTGGATTTCTAATTTTAAGTGATTTCGGTGTCAGGAGCCACATGAGGCTGGTAGCTATTCATATTGAACAGTGCACACATAGTCATATAAGCCAAATAAAATGTAGATTCTTCTGTTCTAGTCCTGTTTCTTTCTCTGTGTTCCCACCAAGGCTTCTGATTCCTGTAATAGCAGATGTTTTACTGAATTTCTGTTGTTCTTTCAGCTTCCAGCACACCCAAGCATACATTATTACATATTTTTTCGTGACTATGCTGCATATAGAAAGGTTGGGTAGAGTTGTGTGCACCTCTCAGGTAAGGAAACTGAGATACACAGACGTTAAATCTAGGAGGGGATTCGAGGAGAGCCTTCCTGCATGAGTAAGTGGCTTCTCAAAGCCATTTTTGGAGCAGTAAAACCAGGACTGGAAACTGCCATATTCTGATGTTCAGCCAGCGTTTCCTCTGCTTTTGCTGCCACTGATGTGCCAAGCCTTGAACAGAGCGGCTGCTCATTTGGATGATTCTTTTAATGTTAGGCAGAGAGTTTTTTCTTTTTACTGTAAACCTTTCTGTACCATATCCACTTTTAATTCTGTATGGCTGGCATCTTAAGCATAATCAAATAGGTGCTTGGAAAGGCTTTGTCAAGTGTTAGAAGGCCACATAACCGAGCTAGTCTAGTTGATAGATGTCAGAAGAATCATGCCAGTCAAGTGGACGGGTCGGATTTCCATCTGGGCCCTGTGGTCAGGAGAGTGTTGCTTATTGATTCCGTTTTTTCCTGGTGCTGCTGGAACAGTTGCTGTCAGAGCAGCCCTCCTATAGAAACAGGTGAAAACTGTGTTTGAAAGCTGTTTAAAAAGCCCTCTGAGGAGTGACTGAAAACATTCTTCATGCAAGTCAAGGCCATGAAAGTCAGAGAAAAAAGGTGCTGTCCTGTTGTATTTTGGGAATACTGACAAGAAAAAAAAGTATAAATTTTAAAAGTTTTGAGACTCCCCCCCTTCTTCTAGTACTGGGACTTGAACCTAGGGCCTTATGTATACCAGGCAAGCGCTCTACCACTGAGTGACATCCCCAGCCCCTTTCTATGTTTGAGACTGGATCTTGCTAACCAGCCCAGGGAAGGCCTGGAGTTGGTGATCTTCCACCTTAGCCTCCCAAGTAGCTGGGATTACATGTAACTGGTCTTTCTTTGGATCACCCGCTCCCAAGTAATGACCCGGAGACTTCTTATTAATTATGAAAGCTTGGCCTTAGCTTAGGCTTGTTCCTAACTAGCTCTTATAACTTAAATTAATCGTTTACATTAATCTGTGTTCTGCCATGTGGCTTGTTACCTCACCTCAGTATCGTGCATCCCATTTCCTCCATGTCTGGCTGGCAGATCCCATCTCTCCAGAAGTCCCACCTGTCCTTCCCTGCCCAGCTATTGGCCGTTCAGCTCTTTATTGAACCAATCAGAAGGTGCCTAGGCAGGCGAGGTGAACCAGTGACACATCTTCACAGTGTACAAAGAGAGTATCCCCCAACAGTCACATGCGGGGCTCCGTTGGAGGTGGTGGGGGCTTGTTTGCGAGCAGTTTTGACCCAGGATCGGTTGTCTCTATAGATACCGAGCCCATGGGTACTGAGGGTCCTTGGAGGTTAAGGTATTTAGTTTTGGTGGTTGAATTCCTAGGTGGTGAGCTGTTGATGTTAGTTGTAAGCACACACATATGGTGGGTGATAAGGTACTGGATTGCTCAGAGATCAAAATTAAGAAGAGTGAGAAAAGAGGATCAGTGATGGCGAAATGCTCAGATCTGGGTGTGAGTGAAGGCAGGCAATGGTCTGCATACTTTTGCAACTTTTTTCTGAAATGACTTAAACATTTAAAAAGAGGGCTGGAGAGTTGGCGCTGTGGTGAGGAGTGCTTGCTTCTTTTTCAGCACCCACATTGGGCATCTCATGCCCTTCTGTGACTCCAGCTCCAGGGCTCTCATGCCATCTTCTGGCCTCTGTGGATAGCTCACACATGTCTCTCTCTCTCTCTCTCTCTCACACACACACACACACACACACACACGCATGCACGCTCACACACACATATACATATATATCTTAAAATATATCTTTTTAAATACTTACTTTATGTGTATGAATGTTTGGCTCATATGTATGTCTGTGTATTATGTGGACTCTGGAACTAAAGTTCTGGACAGTTGTGAACTGCCATGCGGGTTCTGGAAATTGAACCCCAGTCCTCGGATGTGCTCTTAAGTACTCTCAAGTGCTCTTAACTACTAAAGCCATCTCTCTAGCCCTCAAAATATATCTTTCTGAAAAATCCTTGAAGGCTCCAAACTGAGCCGCAGTTCAAGTCGAACATTCCATTTGCAGGGTGCAGCTAGAGCAGTGCTTCAGGTGTGTTCCTTAGAGAAGGGAGGTGCCGAGACCCTCACTGAGACACTGAAGAAAACAACCCCAAGGAACCAAGGAGCAGGTTAAGGAAGGAAAAAGCAGAACTTAGTGAAATAACACAGAAGAGAGGAAAAAAACCCTGAAGCAATTCTTCGGAAATCAACAGCATTGATGAAGCTCCAGCTGGACTTCTGAGAAACAGACACAAAATCCCAATCTTAGGATGAAAGTCATTACAAACTACAGTTTAACAGCTTATTAAAGGACACTAAGGAAATGGTACAGAAATTCAGTAACAGATCAAGGAGACTCGGATGTGAAAAGTAAAACACACCAACACTGATACAAATGAAAGACTAACTTTATAAGTAAAATTTATAATGAGACAGTACCTCTCTATGCAGCCAAAGCTTGTTTTGAATTCTTAATCCTCCTGTCTTAGCTTCTGGACCACCCTGATTACAAGGGTGTAGAACCACACACACCCTTTGAATATCACCATATCTAATAAGGAAACCAATTACCTATAAAAATATTGCCTATAAAAAATTCTCAGGGTTGGAGAGATGGCACAGTAGTTAAGAGCGCTTGCTGCTCTTTCTGAGAACCCGACTTTGGTTCCCAAAATCCACATTAGGTGACTTGCTGCCACCCATAATTCCAGGTCTTCCATAGACACCTATAAATATGCAGAATGCATGCACGCATGCGCTCTCACACACACACAATAAATGAAAAATTAAATCTTTAAAAAATATTTTCCTTTGTAGGGCATGGTGGCACATACTTTTAATCCCATCGCTCAGGAGGCAGAAGCAGATGGATCTTTGAGTTCAAGGTCTACAGAGTGAATTCCAGGACAGCCAGGGCTACACAGAGAAACCAATAATAATAACAATAATAACAACAACAACAATAATAATAATAATAAATAACAATTTCTCATAAAGAGCTCTGTAGTCTGGCTGTTTCATTAATAAGTTTTATGAAACATTTAAGGAAAGAGATAACACCGAGTTAATAGTATTCTTTTCAGAAGATAGAGGACACTTCTTACCTTACTTACTGGAGTCAGCGTAGTTCTGATATGAAACTCCAATGAAGACATTACAAAGAAAGAAACAGCCGGGCGGTGGTGGCCCACGCCTTTAATCCCAGCACTCGGGAGGCAGAGCCAGGCGGATCTCTGTGAGTTCGAGGACAGCCTGGGCTACCAAGTGAGTCCCAGGAAAGGCGCAAAGCTACACAGAGAAACCCTGTCTCGAAAAACAAAAAAAAAAAACAAAAAAAAAAGAACAAAAAAAAAAAAAACAAAGAAAGAAACATATCTCATAAGCATAAACAAAATCTTTAACAAAGTACTTAAAAATAGAGCTGAGGGAGTGGGAATCTCAGTGATAGACACCGGATCAGCATGAGGTCTAAGATTTCATTTCCACACACATTCTCCTCTTCATACACACACACACACACACACACACACACACGCACACGCACACGCACACGCACACGCACACGCACACGCACACACACACGCCTTTTTATCTGAGGAAGGAATCCTAGCTTTTACATTTGAAAGTCTCTGTAATTTACGTATTAACAAGATAAAGCAGAAAAACTTGAGTAACAATGTCAACTGATGCACGAACATCTTGGACAGCACTTAACACCCATTTGTGACAAATCCTTAGCAGATTAGAAACATTAAGGAACTTAAGCAGTTTAATAAAGAGCATTTGTAAAATGTTGTCATCCTAATTAAAAGAAGAAATGTAATTGAATAAGGCAAGTGTGTCCTCTCTCATTGTTTTCCAGAATTAACACTGGTTTGAGGTTCTGTCCAGTGTCAGAGAACAGGAAAAAGCTAGGAGAGGCCTGAAATCAAAGGAAGGATGGGGAAAGCTGTTCCTGGATTGACCCGACTGTCAAGGAAGAAAACCTGGATATGTGAAATAAATCTTAAGAACAAGAAAGCAATTTAATTTAGTAATATTTAAAACCAGGACTTAGAGGTCATTTTTAAAATATATAGTAGCATCCGAGAATTAAAAACAAAGCTTTAAAGCAATGTCTTTTACACTTGTCTCAAAAACCATAAGCTATTTTAGAACATACATTTGAGTACAAATGTACAGCGTAGAGATGGCCTTGGGCTGGAGAGCCAGCTCCGTGGGTAGACGTGCTGGCTGTGCAAGACGACAACCTGAGTGTGCATTCTCCAAAGCCCATGCGAAAGCTAGACACAGCTGCTCGCCCGTGATGGAGGCCGAGACAGGAGTCCCAAGGGGGCCTGTGGAGCAGCTAGCCTGGCTTCCGCAGCAGTGAGTGGAGAAACTACCTCAGTCAGGGTAAAAGGTGAAGGCCGACACCTGAAAGTTGTCTTCTGGCCTCCACACATGCTCTGTGGCATTTGCATGCCACACCTACGTACAAGTTTGCCCACTCGTGCGCTCAGACATCACCCAAGTAAATACATGCACACACACACACACACAGTGATGATGATGGTGGTGTGGTAGTGCCGCTAACTGCCAGCCACTGCTGAAGAAGTGAAAGAAGGCCTGTACGAGGGAGACATCTGTCACATCCACTCAGTGGCATGACAGTGGTGCTCAGTTTCTATCTCTTCCCAAGTTGATTTGTGGATATAATGCAGTCCCAATCAGAGTGCCAATGAGGCTTTTAGGAACATAGACGTTGACAAGCCGGTTCTAACATTTATGTGGAAACATAAAGGACCGTGTGTCCACAGTAGTTTATAAAAGAGGAATAGACTTGACGCAGGTTACTGGGTTTCGCATTACCTGACTTCAACATTGCTAGGAACTCTGGTATATCAACAACAATTATGGAAACAGCCTGACTTTTAAAAGCACAGAAAAGATGTGCAGGGTGAGTGATCCCTGGGAGTGAGCATGAGATGAGATAGCAGCTCATACCTGGTGGACTGTGAACCTGGTGGTTCGCTCACATTTCAGCCTGTGTCCCTTCTCTACTATGAGGCTAAGGGAAACCAGAAAGAGACCCTCAGGACCAGTCAGCATTCCCAGAGACAAACGTGTAAGATTGGGCAGAGTGAGAAACCGACTGTTGGGGCTTGCTTTACGTAGCGCTCGCTGTGTGTGCTGTCTCATTTATTTCTGCTAATCATATTAAATGCCCATTAGTGTCTTTGTCTTACACATGGGAGCCCTGGAACTCAGAGGCTAAGCACCTGGCCCCAGCTGCGCAGCGGCCAGCAGGTGGAACTGGGCTACCACCCAGACATCGTGCCTTGCAGAAGATTTGTCTGTTTCTACCCCAGGTGGCCCTGTTAGCACCAGGGACATTGGAGGAAAATGCTGAGGGCACAGATCAGCTTGAGTTTCCTTTGATACCTCTTTATGGTCTGAAAAATGCTCTTTCAACCTTCCTGTTGAACCGACTAGAATGGACCTACCTGAGTTGCTAGACCCTTCCAATTCAGCTTTCGTCCTCTTTGCTAGCCTGGAAGTGGAATGTGGGAGCCAGGCTGGGGAGTGCACTACTTTATTAGGAAGATTTTTCTGGGGTCTGGGGTTCTAGCTCATTTGTTTAGGTACGTGCAGTACAACACGCAGACTGAGTTTGATCCCCAGAACCCACAAGAGGTAGGCATCGTGGTCCATGCTTAACACCTCAGCACTGAGGAGGTGAAGATTGGCAGATCCTAGGGCTCAGTGGCCAGCCAGCCTAGGCTATCCAGCAAGTCCTAGACAAAAGTGACAGACCGTACCTCAAAAGAGCAAAGTGGACTGAGGCATGAAATTGATCTCTGAGCACCCCCTTCCCCCCATTTTCCTGTGACTTGCTTGCAGTTAACACCTTGAATTCAACCAATTAAATATAAAGAAAGTAGGCCCATGAATCTGGGCCTCTGTCATTTCTTGCTTGGGGACCCAGTTAACTTTCCAGTGACTCCCCCTGCCATGGGCCCTCCTGGGGTCAAGCCTCTTCTGGACCATATCCCCAGCCCCTCCTGCCTCAGCCTGCCCACTTACCCTGGTGCTCAGCCCTTCTGTTGGGAGCAGGGTGGGGCGAGAAGGGTAGTGTTGCTGTTCATAGCTGTTGATCCATTGACATTGCTCCATATGCTTAGCTTCATTCTTCCAGATTCTTCCCTTCTGTAAAGTGGACTCTACCAGGTCTCGTGTGTGTGTGTGTGTGTGTGTGTGTGTGTGTGTGTGTGTGTGTGTGTGTGTGTGTGTGTGTGTGTGTATGTGTACACATATAGATATACTGTATTATTTTTGCCTTTATGTGTTCAGGCAAGACATAAGAAATCTTTTAAAGAGACAATTAAAAACTATAAACAAATTACTGCTCCTTCTTGTCAGATGCTGCGGAGACTTCAGCTCTTGTTTACATGCCCTGGCTGTATCTGAGCATGAGGTGTGATTTGAGAACAGGGCTGACAGCACCATTACGGAAGGGGTTTTCTCCAGGGGAATGGCCAGGTCTAGAATAGAACAGCCATCTGCTGCCAGATGGCCAGCGTTCCTCTGCGCTGTGGGCTTGACCCAGAGGCTGGCCTTTCCTTTGTGTTTGCATCATTGGAATATCCCCCAAGCCTTTGCTCCCTACTGGTTCCGGGACTCTCTGGGCCCCCAAGGTTGCCTCATCCCTTAGGGGGTCACACTTGCCTGTGATGGCCTGATGCTGGGGACACCTGGATGATCCAGAGGAAGCCAGCAGCACACTGTATTCATGCAGTGAGGTGGCACCTCAGCATCACAATACCCAAATTAATTCACTGTCATTAGCAGCCCTCCCAGCTGAGAAGCCCCAGCAGGCAGTTCAGAGTGTTCTGGGAGGGCAGCTGGGGAGAAGTGGACTCTCCTGCCCCTGGTGGTCTCCTGTCTGTCCGATTCACCTTGACACCTCATTGTCAACTGGCAGGCTTGTGAGGAAGGTGGAGACAGGTGGGTGGGTGCATAGAGGTTGGGGTAATGAAGCCCTCTTCTCTTTACATCAGAAAGGAAGCGATGTACAGATGCTCACTACTGAAAGACTCTTTCCCTCTCCACCTTGATTTCCCTCCCCTCTCCTGCCCCTGCTTCATCTCCGACACTTTTGTCTTTCCTCATCATTTTAAAAGATGGAATGGTAAGAAAAAACCGGCGTAACAGACCCCTGCCCCTCCCTCTTCCCCAGACAGTAGAGTCACCATCAAAGAGGAAGTGCGCCCTCCCTCACTGAGTTGTTGGAGTCTGCGGAGAGCAAGCTACAGCCAAGTCAAACAGCAGCAAGAAACCAGGATAGGAATCCCACCTCTGCAACCCCACCTCTGCAACCCCACCTCTGCAAGCCCACCTCTGCAGCCCACCTCTGCAACCCACCTCTGCATCCACCACCTCTGTATCACCACCTCTGCAAGCCCACCTCTGCAAGCCCACCTCTGCAACCCACCTCTGCAACCCCACCTCTGCAGCCCCACCTCTGCAACCCACCTCTGCAAGCCCACCTCTGCAACCCCCATCTCTGCAACCCCACCTCTGCAGCCCCACCTCTGCAACCCACCTCTGCAACCCCACCTCTGCAAGCCCACCTCTGCAACCCACCTCTGCATCCACCACCTCTGTATTCCCACTCTGCAACCCCACCTCTGCATTCTCTTCTCTTTTCTTTTCTTTTTTGAGGGTCTCACTATGTAACCTTGGCTGGTCTGGAACTTGCTCTGTAGCGCAGGCTGGCCTCGAATTTACAAAGATTCTCCTGCTTCTGCCATCCGAGTGCCGGGATTAAAGGAAGGTCTGTGCTATATTTGTATCATTTCTCACCTCCTTCTCTACTCCCCAAATTCATAGAGTCATTTTCTGTAATTATTATTTATAAAATATGCACACACACAGATACACACACACACATACACGTACACATACGTACATGCATGCACACATACATATCCATCCATCCTGCTGAGTCCATTTAGTGTTGCTCACATGTATATGCACACTTTAGGGCTGACACTTTTACTCTAGTGTCTATTCTTTGCATTGCTCGGGCCTCATCTGATCCCTGTGAAGTATCCCTACTTTCTCTGGTGAACCCTATGGGCAGTCACTTTATTCATGTACTTAGGTAACATCAATTCCTATTTATCTCCTTCCCTCCTCTCCCCGCCCTTCCCCTTTCCTTTTTTTCCTTGACAGGATCATGCTCCACAGCCCAAGCTAACTTCAAACTTACGGTCCTCCTGCCTCAGCCTCACAAGTGTGAGCTGGGCTGCCACTCTATACAGCATTGGCTCTGCATCACCCAGCAGCATCCTTACACATTCTTAGGCAACCCTTCCTCTCTCTGTCAAGTACTCATGACCCCCACTGTGAACTTCCTATTTCTTCCTGTCTCTCTTACTGACAGCTTAACCCTTGGCCAAGGCGCACATAGGAGGCGTCAGAGCCCAGGGCCGCTCCTGGTATCGGGCGCTGGAGTCCTTGCAGAGGCAGTGAGCCCACAAGGTAATATATTGAACTGAAAGTGTGGCTACACTGGGGTTCTAGCTTCAGCTAGCCAATAACCGGCCTCCCGGCTCACAGTGAACCGCTTTCCTCCTTTGCTGTCCCTTTTCTCTGTTGAACTTAGGTGCCTGTCGGGATATTAATGTGCTTCAGTTGAGACCAAGCCTACCTAAGTATGTCCTTTTGGTAAGGGGGGATACTGGGTCTCACTATGTAGTCCTGGCTGTCTTGGAAGGGTATATTGTTCTTTAAAACAATGGTTCAGACCAGTGATGGGGCAAACAAAATGTCTGGGGGTTACTTCAATAGCCCCTGGGGGTTATTTCAATAGCCTCCCTCTTTTCTTGTGACATGGTGGCATAGTGAGCCTTAGGAGCAGCATGTAAACACGGTGCCTGGCCCAGAGCCCGTGGTAGAGGTCCAAGCATCATGTTTTCGTGGCAGAGTGACCTTTGGCACTTAGGGTGTGGGAACTGGTGAAGGCAAGGCAGCCTTTGGCTACTCAGGCTTGTCCCCCATTTCTTTCCTGACTGTAAACTGCTTGCTTTACCCCAATCAGGTGTGTCATTGAGCGGGATGGTGCCAGGCAGGATGGTGGCTACAGCCAGTCCTGCCTTTCCAGGACACATCTGGGGGCAGAACTTTTAAGAGAAGGCTCTAAATCCCCGGTCCCTGAAGGCTAACCCAGAGATGACATGATCACCAGGCCTGGGGCCACCTCTCTCCTAGACATTCCATTTTAGGATATAAACAAGCTTACTCTTTTATCGGCTTGTATTATTACTTTATGAGGTAGGCAGGATAGGGATTTATTTTTAAAAGTAATTTTAAGTTTCTTGTTCTAAAAATAATATGTACTCATTGTAGAGTTACATGTGCTTTAACTACCCCAGAGAAAACTGCTCATAATATTCTAACATACCTTTCCACATTTTCTATAGTATTTTTAAAAATATGAGATATTGCATCGAGTATGGTTACCTGATAATCTAGATTTTCCCACCTGCAATAATATTGGTATCATTTTACCTATATTGGCTATCCTTTAAAAATCGTTATTTAACATTTTAAAAATAATATCTTGATACTGTTTTGGATATGTCACAATTTATGTGATTATTTTGGAAATTTAGGTGGTTTATGAGATTTTGCTGTTAGAAGTTAGGCATTTCTATACTGAAATGTTTGGTCAACTCTATAATGATTTTGTTTTTCACTGCACTTTTAAATTTTAATTTTTAGAATTTCTTTATTTTATGTATATAGGTGTTTTGCCTACATGTATGTCTGTGTACCACATATGTTCTTGGTGCTCTTGTAAGTCAGAAAAGGGCTTCAGATACCCTTTGACTGGAGTTACAGACGGTTGTGAGCTGCATATGGGTGCTGGGAACTGAACCCAGGTCCTCTGTAAGAACAGCCAGTTCTTAACCGTTGAGCCATCTCTCCAGCCCTCACTGTACTTTTTATGTGTGTGGGTGATTTGCTTATATGTATGTCTGTACACTGTGGGTATGCAGTGCTCTTAGAGGTCAGAGAGGGCATCAGATCCCTGGGGAGTAGAGTTACAGACTCATCTACCCCTTTGGTCCTCTGGATGAGCAGCCAATGCTCTTAACCACTGAACCATCCCTCCAGCCCCTAGTAATTATTTTATAAGGAATAATTTTTAGAAATAAAATATTATAGGAATTCTTTTTTTTTCCCTCCTCCAGATAGGGTCTCATGTAGCTTAGGATGATCTTGAACTCTGTGTGTAGCTGAGAATGATCCTGAACTCCTAATCATCCTTATTGCTGGAATTGTAGACCTGTTCTAGCACACTGGCCAAGCATACAGACTTTTCAAAGGCCCTTGGCAATATGTTAAGTATAGCAAAAACTTTCAGAGTTGGTGTTCTGGTTCTTGATTCCTCTGTTCATTGCTGGTACAGCTGCGGGTGCCTGAGCATGCTGAGCATCTCACGTGGACAGCCCCATGCCCTTGAACTAGGGCGTGGATTTTAAAGGCACCTCACATGCCTTGGCGTCCTCATCTTGTGAATAGCATCCCTACTTCTGCTGGTCCCTTGGTGAGGCTCTTGCTCGTTTCCTTGACCAGAGCCTGGATAGAGTAGGCCATACAGATCGAGAAACTCGACTGGCCTCGCGTTGACTGAAGGCCCGGTCTTCCTTATTAGGACATGAGAAGAGTGCCAGTCCGCCACCTGCTCTCAGATGGGGACAGTGCCTTGTGAGAGCATTGCAAACACCAGGAGCCCAGCGGTGCCACAAGTCCTTCTCATTCTTACCCCGGAGTCAAATAATATGTGGACATGACTGCTCGCAGTGCTTTGGGACTAGCCAAGGGCTTTCATAGTCAGACGGCACAAGAAACCTCAGAGAGCATCCAGCCTTGGCTCCATATTCTACAGGTTCAGAGACAGAGGCTCAGAGAACCTAATGCTGCCCGTGTCAGCCAGCACAATAAGCCTGGCAGGTGAATCTCCATGCTCCTGTCTCTGTACCACATTATTGCTCATGTGTTTCTCCAGTTCTGCTTCATAGTTTTACCTAATAGTTTTAATATCCTTCCTGCTTGTTGTATTATTCTAATTTGCTCTTCATGGCATTAAAAGCAAACAGAGTCCTGGAAAATTACAGACACTTGGCTAGATGGTTTTGGCTTCCGAATTCGTGAGCCTGGATCATGGGAAATGCAGCACATACATGTGTCCTTATCGGGCCCATAAGTACCTCGTGGCAGTGGACTTTGTGGAACTTCACCCCTCACACCCTTGAGCCCCATACCCTGGTGTCTGCACTTCCCTGCTTCCTCATCTTCTAGTATACTGTTCAAGCTCTTGCTGTGTTTACTGTTTATGTTCCTCTGACCTGTAAGCACTGTGAAGTCTGGATTGCTTAAACATTTATTTATTTTTAACTGTGTGTGTGTGGGGCGGGGAGGGTTGCCTGTATGTCTGTATGTGAACCACATTTGTGTGTGATGCCCTGAGAGGCCAGAAGAGGGCTTTGGATCCCCCTGGAGCTTGAGGTACAGATGGTTGTGAGTGGCCATCTCAGTGCTGGAATCTGAACCTGGGTCTTCTGCAAGAGCAGCCAGTGACTTTAACCACTCCAGCTCCTAGGAGGTCTCAAACATCTTCTCTGTCAGTGCCTGGCACAGAATAGCATTTGGTGATAGTTAGTGAATGAACGGCCTCTGAACTAGGAACAGTGGGGATCCAAGACTGAAACCTAGCCCTATTTTAATTGCCCGTGGAAGCTTGGGCAAGTCTTTCTCCTCTTCTGGTCTCCTCAGCACTGGCTAAGATTCTTTCTGGTCTATTTCTTCTTAGTTTTTAAGTATGTGGCAGAAGAAGAGCCTTTTAAAAATTTTCAAATAAAAATTTGTACAGAACCTCAAAATCTAAAGTATAACTGCTCTGATTGAATTGAGAATAGGGGTATCAGGGCTAGACTCCAGTTCTAGGGGATTCAGTGCCCCTTTTTGGCCTCTGAGGGCACCAGGCATGCATATAACACATAGACATACATGTGTGCAAAATACCTGTACACATAAAAATAAAAAAAATTATATTTTTTTATAAAGAGTAGGGCAGAGAAATAGGGAGCCCTGACCACTGGCTGCCTGGTTCATAGAGTAGGAGCTCATGGCACATAGTTTCACAGACGTTTTTCTAGATTAAATGGCAAGGCTGGAGCTTGTGCTCAGCACATACAAGGCCCAGAGTTTAATCCCCAGCATAGTAGACAGACAGACAGACAGACAGATTAAGAAAATGTAGTGCATCGTCACTGAGTAGAATTCTGTTTGTAGTCACATAGAATTTGGTTTTTGGTTGTTTGAGACCAGGGTCTCACTCTATCGCTGGCTAGCCTGGAGTTTGCCATGTAGACCAGGATAGTCTTGAACTCACAGAGATCCACCTGCTTCCCCCTCCTGAGTGCTGGGGTTAAAGGCCTTTGCCACTATTCCTGGACGTCACATAGGAATGGGAAGGGAATACTGTGTGGCAGGATAGAGGTGAGTTTGTCTGTCTGTAGATGCTTTTGCTTGACTATTATACAAAAGAAAAGTCGGCCTAGTTGTTTTCTTGTATAATTTCATTAGCAATTCATTTGGTCAGTGTTACCTAGTCTACTTAAACCATTCTTGTAGTTACATTTTTAATCATCCTGTGTACGTGTGGGGTGAGTGCATGGGAGGGGGCAGTACCATGGCACGAGTTTGGAGGTCAGAAGACAGCGCTGGGGTCGTCTCCTTCCACTGGGTGGGTGGTACGTTAAACTCAGATGACCAGGCATGGGGGTTTACCACCAATCCCTCTGGCTAGCCCTACCCAGTGTGTTTTTGTCTGTAGCTCTTCCATGAGTACGGATATCATATGACCTGAAGACCTGCTTGCTCTGGAGTTACCAGGGAGGAAGGTCCCTGTGTTCAGGCTCATCACTGTCCGTCCATTGAAGTGGACCTTTGTTGAGGTGACTAGGGAGCTGATACCTACATGAAGCAATGGGCCTTACCAGGGGAGGGTTGTCAGACATGGGGGTTCAGTAGGTCAGTGAGTTAGAATTCAAGGTAAATGACAGTGCAGTTTCTTGTCTCCTGAATGGGGAGCCACATTGAACTCTAGGTTAGCAGCTGGGAGGCAGGCTAAGCTAATATTTACCCGGCTCTGTGATCTGAACTGTTTGAGGGATGGTTTAGCTTGTTTGAATTCGAATATCCAATAATAATCAAGAGAGATGGAAAGCTTTTGTTTTGTCAAACACATATTTACTGTGTATTACATTATCTTTTATTAATACAGCAGCTCAGGAAACATTGAAATGAAATTGTCCTTTTCTCGTTGGATTTACGAGCCTTCCTGGATGACAGCTGTAGGACCCATGTGATAACTTTTCTTTAAGGGTCTCAGTACTTAGAAGAACATCATTGTGCTTTTTATCCTTCGGTCTGCTCTGAAAACTGCTGTGTCTTGTCAGTCCATGGAGCATTTGGTGGTGCATTTAGAAGTTTAAGCCTAGCAGAAGTCCTATTTCTAGCAGAAGTTTCTTGAAGTCACTCTTATAGGAAGAGTAGAACTACTTTGTTGATGGCTATAACTGATCACTGCAGCTGATTGGTCCTGTCTGGACTTAGGAGAGCTCTTACAACATCTGGAATTACTTAAACTCACCTTTTCAAAGACAGAGTGAATTTAGAGTCTAAGGATCCAGCAGTGAGAACTGCCCCTTGCAAGCTGGGATTCTCAAAACAGCATAGCTTTTCTTTGTTTGATGTTAAAAGCACAGTTGCCCTTTGTATTCCCAGGGGATTGGTTTCAGGACCCTCTGGGGACACCAAAATTTGCAGAGGCTTAAGACTTCTGTGTCAGACGTAGTCTCAAGTCCCATATGTTATATGTAGTGTTTGTGTGTACTGTATACATGCCATCCTGTGTACTTCAAATCAGCTCATTTTTTTTTTTATGTTGTGTATGGGTGTTCTGTCTGCATTACCTATGTGCAGTGCCCAAGTAGGCCAGAAGGGGGCATAGAAGCTCCTAGGACTAGAGTTACAGATGATTGTGAGCCACCATGTGGGTGCTGGGAATTGAACCTGGGTCCTCTGAAGAGCAGTCAATGCTCTTAACTACTGGGCATCTCTCTAGCCCTGAGCTAGACTAACTATGGGTCCTATTGACCGTGTGTGCTTTCTTGTGGCCTGAGGAGCTTCGGCCCAAATCTACAGGAAACTTGCTTCTCCAGTGCGCGGACCCTAACTTCACACTGTTGTATTTTTTCGGTATTTAACATTGTCTAGTGTGCTGAAAGAAAACTGCATTTCACTCCTAAAATTAGACCTTGCCATTGACTTTTGTTCCAGAAAAGTAGGCATTTCAAAATCAAATAATTGCAGTGAAAATGTAATAGTTAAACTCAGTGCCTTGGTTTTGTTTCCTGTTGCTGTGATAAAACACCCTGACAAGAGCAACTTACGGGAGAACACTTACTTTCTGCTCGCAGTTCAGGGGCACCCTCCCTCACATCCCTCATGGTGGGCAGTGTAGGGTGTGGGTGAGAGTGGGAGGGGCTTGAAGCGGGCTGGTCATGTAGCATAGAATCAGGAGACGGAGAAGGGGATGGTAAACTAGTGAAAGCCTACCTCATTTCACTCTGTACAGTCCAGCATCCTCAGGGTGGTCCAGGACGCCCATCTCCTGTGAGCACTGTTTGCTACGTGGTTATTTGTATCTTTAAAAACCTAATAATGGGCCGGGCGGTGGTGGCGCACGCCTTTAATCCCAGCACTCGGGAGGCAGAGGCAGGTGGATCTTTGTGAGTTCGAGGCCAGCCTGGTCTAGAGAGCGAGATCCAGGAAAGGCGCAAAGCTGCACAGAGAAACCCTGTCTCGAAAAACCTAAAAAAAAAAAAAAAAAACCTAATAATGGTACTCTATGTCGTGGTCACAGATTGAATTAATATCCATCTAACAACCAATTGTCCTGTATGCCATCAGCAACCTTACTTGTCAGTGTCCCACATCTCCAGTCCTCTGTATCTCCATTCCCGTTCTGAGCAGTAAGAAACCCAGAAAGGCCCTCACAGTAGCTCTGGACAGAAATTAGCCTGGGCTAGGTTCTTTTTTCTCTCCGTTGGCAGAGGTCAGAAATGCCTGGATAATTCTCCACCAGCCCTTTTCTCCTTAAACTGGTCTTCTTTAATTTATTATTCAGGGCTAAGCGAATCCCACCTTGAGCAATCTCCCGTGTGTCCCCACACAGTTATTTCATCTTCCTAAAATGTCTCTCTCCATTTTTTAATTTAGTGACTGCAGTGGTTAATCTCCATTGTTAACTGGAATGGATTTGGAATCACCTAGAATACCGCCCCCGCTGTGTGCGTGTGTGTGTGTGTGTGTGTGTGTGTGTGTGTGTGTGTGTGTGTGAGTGTGTGTGTGTGTGTGCGCGCGCGTGTGTGTGTGTGTGTGTGTGTGTGTGTGTGTGTGTGTGTGTGTGCATGTTCATGCATGCATTTGCAGAGAGAGTTAATGGAGGAGAGAAGGCCCACCCTGAGTGTGGGAGGGCACAGTTCGTGGGCCGGGGTTCTAGACCGAATAAAAAGGAGAAAAGGAAAAAGTGAGCGGAGCACCATCCTTCATCTCTCTGCTTCCTGACTTAGGGACTCAATGTGAAGAGTTGCTCATGTCCACCCCCTCCCACAGCATACCTCCAAGCGTGATGGACTGTATTCCTTCAAGCCAAAAAAAACTCTTATCTTCAAATTGTCCTTATCAGGTATTTGGTCTCAGTAATGAGATAATTAATACAAGAACCTCTTGGACATTTATTGCTCCTCTTTTGTACCCCCCCCCCTTTTTTTTTAATTTAGAGTGCCTTCTCCAAGAAAGAGAAAGGAGACTGAAAGGAACAGAGGTCCTAACTGGTCCTTGTGTGCAGGCCTTAGCGGTGGATGTGAGGGAACACTTTCTGAAGTGGTGAGCTCTCAGCCTCAGGGCCGAAGAGACTTTTATTTAGAAATGAAGGCCCCTGCAGGCTGCCAGCCCCAGGGGCGTCAGAACCAGCATTTCTGTCTTTCTTCCCTCCTTAGTAAACTTGCTTTTCCAGAATACCAGCATGTAAGATCCATTGTATGTGTTGGGGGAGGGTCTGGGGGTGTAGCTCAGTTAGTAGATTGCTTGCCTAGCATGGATGAGCCATGTCTTCCATCTGCAGAGCTGCATGGCCTAGCATTGGTACATGCCTGTAAGCTTAACAATCGAAGGGTAGAAGCAAGAGGATCAGAAGTTCAAGTGCATCCTTGGGTTTGAGGCCAACTTGAGATACATGAGATCCTGTCTGAAAATAAAACTTATTTGTCTTACTCAGTGTTAATTTAGTAAGCCACGATGTGGGTGCTGGGAATCGACCCCGGGTCCTCTGGAAGAGCAGCCAGTGCTTGTAACTACTGAGCATCCCTCCAGCCCACCAATGTTGTTGTTATTGTTATTGTTGTTGCCATTGACAGATTTAGTTGACAGCTGAGTTCTTTACTGTTTTTACTGTTCACATAGCAGTTTGGATGTTCTAGGGCAGGCATTCTTGAATGTCAGCATGTACTGGGATAATCTTGGGGATTTGTTAAAATGCGACTTGCTCAAACCCCAGAGTTTCTCTTTTGGTAGATCTGGGGTGGAGCCTGAGAATCTGCTATCTACCAAGTTCCAGGTGCTACTAGCACTGCTTGCTGAGCCCCATGCTGAGAGCCCGGCCTCAGGGTTCTGTGATCTGCAGCGAGGCCCCTGGGCAGTGCTCTGCACAGTCTGCTCTTTGGTTCAGCTGCACATAGAGTTTCCTGGAGTAGGGACTGAGTTCCAGGGGGCCACTTCTCTCACTGCTTGGGCTGTTTGACCTCTAAAGTCAGACTTTGTTTAAGGACTATAATCTTATTTTATTACTCAGGTTCTCTAGCTCTCCAAATTAGGTAGGGCATATGAACTGGATGTTGGGTGCCTGTTTCAGTGGGTGTGTGTTGTATTGCGAGCCTGGCATATTGTACATAATTTCTAAGCCTTTCATAAGAACAAGGCCCTGGGTTGTGAGTGGAATACATTATTCTGCATGACACTGTGAAGTAAGCCTAATATTTTGCCCCCAGGTCCCTTCTGGTAGTAGCCTGATCTTCCTCGAAGATCAGCAATTCATTAAAAGTATCCCTGTTATTACGATGGAAAGCTAGGAAAGGAGAGAATTGTTTTCTTGGTAAATTTTACTTGGCAGTATTATTGATTAGTCTTTGTAGTACCCGAGGTAGTCTTAAAACAGATACCTGAACCACCGAGGCAGGTTACAAATGGTCGCTGCTTCTGGGTGCATGGGTGATGATGTTGTCTAGTAAACTGCGGGTACAGATGGAACAGGTATAGTGCTGAACCAGGAGACTGAATAGAGGGAGGAAACACTTACATGGTTTACATAACTCTTCCTCGAGACTGTTTTATCAGCGCCCCAGCCACAGACATCACTGTGGAGGGGCTGATTGACACGTATCTGCAGTAGAGCTTCACCCTTTAAGGGCCCTTCGCTATCACTCTCCTTTAATCCTTTCAATTTACAGATGGTGAAATGACATTGAGATAAGGGAGGCTCTGGCTTCTGAATTGCACACCTAGCAGGTGGCCTGGCTTTGCATTGAGTCCTGTCCTCTGGGTCTCGGCCTGGATCTGGCCTCATTGCACAGTGTAGCTTTCCCTTGGCTGGTCCTCCTTCAAGTATGTGTGATCTTTAGCCCCCGCCTGAGTTACTTATGGGCAGAAGAGTTAAGAGCAAGCTTTGTGTGAGTTGTCTGTGCTCTTCAGATGTCATTTTCTGGCATGAGGAGTGGGCTCTGTCTCTGCCATCTTCCCCCCATGACTGCAGCCATTTGTTTTTGTCTTTAGGACAGGGCTGGGCCAAGTCTTCTTTGGTCAAACAAATGAAAGGTTGTCAGAGCTTTATCTGGGCTGCTGTCCCTGTTCTGACGTCCCCAAGTGCCATGTGTGGTTACTCAGGCCTGCATCCTGTCTTCATGAGTTCCTGGAGGATTGAGTCCTGCCTCCGTGCTATCGGTTCTTTCTTGATGGTGGGAGAGCTTGGGGTTTAGGTAGGGGCTGGAGGGTACCATCTGTTGAAGGTCTACTCTGTGCCAGCCACTTCATCTACACCTTGTCATTCGATCTGTACCCCATCTCTGAGCATTACCTGCTGTGCTGATGGGATTTGATAGAGGGACAGAGCTAATGAGTGGTGGAATTGGGCTCTGATTATGCTTTGCTGAACTCTAATCCTGTATGTATTTCACTGTACTTAGGGCTTAGACTTTGCCGTATAAGCTTCAAGCTTTTTATTTTTTTTCCAGTGTATTTATTAATGTTCTGTATTTTAGCCGTTGCTAGTCATAGGAGAGGCAGTCCCCACTCACCTGGTTCTCCCTATCTGATAGAGAAGAAGAATCATGAGTATGTAACATGTTAGAGAAGTGATAGGGAGGGAGCTGGTGAGACGGATCGGTGGGTAAAAGCGCTTGCTCCAAGCCAGAAGAGACGGATCGGTGGGTAAAAGCGCTTGCTCCAAGCCAGAAGAGCCGTCTGCAAGCCCTAGGACTCACATGTGGAAGGAGTGAGCTGATTCTCTCCTTCTCTTGTCCTCTGACCTTCACATGCATCCCACGGCACTCATATACCCCCACACATACCCCAAATCAATACATAAAGTGCAATAAAACAGGGGGGCGAGAATAGTGGTGATGATATGCACCAGGCCAGCATGATTTAGTCCAGGAGAGGGTGCCAGTCGAGGGAGACCTCATGGAGGGGGAAGCATTTAAGCCAGACCTGAGACAACAGAGCATGAAAGACCCACACAGACCAAGGGTGGGACCACGTGGGAGTGGGCCAGTATTCTGCTGCCTGCCTGTCACAGTGCCTGACACTTAATGGGTTTCCCATGGATGTTTGCTGAATGAATACATGAGCGGGGTGCTGGGGAAAGCTCATTTGCTTCTTACATAATAACTTAAGTTGTCTTGGAATGCGTCACAGTTCCAAATAGCTTCCCCCAGCTCCTCCTGTTGGTCCGTTGTTTTGGATTTCCTTGCTGTATTTTGAATGTCCACACACGTGTTCCATCTTTCCTTTACGCCATGGGGTGTCTTCCTGCGTCAAAGAGATCAGAAGTGGAGCTGTCCTGTTGTCTTCAGAGTGGCTGTGCGGAGCATGAGGCTCGAAATAGAGGCAGTGACTTGATTTTTGCCCCCTCTGGGGATCTGACAATTGAAAACAAATGTAGAAAGAGCCCCAAAGGAGGATCCCCCCCCCCACCAGGGGCATGTGAGACACCAGTACTGGTTATCGGTGTGCTTGGACGATGCAGTTATGTAAGTGGGTAGAAAATACAGGCTATTCCACCAGAGTCAGCTTGCCTTACTTAAGTGATTTTTACACTCCCCCAAGTGGGTGGCCCAGAGAGGCTCTCGAACTTTTTCTTTGCAAAAGTCCTAGTTCTTGGCATAGAATTCTGTATGTAGATTGAAGTTCAACAAATGTTAATTCATAAATGAAACAGCAAAAACAAACACCATTCAGTTTCTCAAAAGCAAATTCTGTCCTGAAAATTCTGCTAAGAGTAGTACACATTACAGGACCTGAGTGGGCTACAGGGCCGGCTTGTTAGTATATTCTTTGGCCCAGGAAATAGTCTAAGCCTGTGAGCCCTAATTTTCCCACATTGCAGTCTTCCCATCCCCTGGGGTCTTCAACTTCCTTTCTTGTCCAGCTCACAGCGGTTCAAAGGGCAGCCTTGACAGCGTCAGGGATTGAGTAAATGGCCATGGGCTTTCCTTTGCTGCCTGGGTTTCCTCATTGGTCGCTTTATAAGAATCTCATGAAGAACTGCTGTGTGCAGTGTGCAGGCCATCACAGTTTAGACAGGCTTTGCAACCCTTTCCTCACAGAGCTTACAGTCTGGGAGAGACAGATGAAAGCGTGTGGCACAAGATAGTGTGCCTGTTAGTTGGGGGGTGGGGGGGGGGTGGGGGTGGGGGGTGGGGGATGGGGTTGGGGGGAGTGGGGGGGGGGGCGGTGCCTGACGAACCCGGGATGTCACAGACTGCATCCTAGAGACAGTGACTGTCAGCAGAGCTCTGCCAGAGTCAGCTCTTAGCAGTGCCTCCCAAGGACAAGTGTCCCTCCTTCTGTAAATGGCAGCCCTCGACCCCTGCCGATGACACTCATGGCAGTCTTGCCACACCCTGCTGCACAGTAAGAGAAATCTTACTCAGGGAGAGCAACGGTGATCAGTTGTGTCTCCTCTTTGTTTCTTAGATCCTACATAGAGTTGGGAAATCTTGAAGATTGATTGGGGGAGGCTGAGTAGAGCTGTGACTAATGGCTTACAAAGGACCTCACAGTCTCTGTGAGGTTTCTACTCATAGTTTCCAGGAAAGTTGGTGGGGAACTCAGGCCCTACAATAGTCATGTGATCCTGAAACTGTGAGCTGGAGGGGAGGCTTCAGTACGTACAGGGGGATTTCTGGAGCATGCCTTTCAGGCTTGTTAGGTTTTTGGTTTTGTTCGTTTTTGTTTTTATGTCATTTACTAATTGTGACATTGAGGGCACTCCAGGAAGAGACCCCTTTCTTACATGCTGGAATCTGCACAGCCAGCAAAGCCCCAGCCTCCCTTTCTCACATTGCTGAGAAGTGGGACAGTTAAACTGTGTCCTCGCATGGGGGTCACGTGGCCAAAGGTGAGCAGTTCTAAGCATACAGTGAACTCAGGTCAGGATTCATGATAACCGAGCAAACGGCCACCTCTCATCTGTAGGGACAGGGAGAGTCCAAGAGGCTGCTGCCCAGCACCACAGAGTACCTTCATGAGCCAGGGATGTAGACTCCCGGCCTGTCTCCACACCTTATTGGCTGAGTGAAACTTTCTTAGCTAAAGGCTCACCAAGCCGGAAGCAGGGTCTGCGCTGTAAAGCTCTTGGGTGTGGTCTCCTCCTTCTTTCCCTTCTTTTTCACAGGATGGCTCCGGTGGGCTGTGGCCTCTCCCACCTCTGCCGACCACCCAGTCGTAGTCTTCCTGTGGTAGCCTGCAGAGGATCCTGGTGAAAGAGGTCTCGTCCATTGGATCCCAGTTGAGACTGAGGTTCTGGCAGGGGAAGGCTGCCCTGTGACTGGGGTGGCAGTAGGTAGGAGGCTGTGGTTTCTGAGGTGACCTCTTTGCTGATTTTAGAGCGGCTCGGTGCCAGCAGGCAGCGTTTCAGGACGGAAGGCTCCAGAGTCACTAATGCGAGCTTCATGTTTAGATGTCCGTGCATAGTTAGTATTTTTAAGCCTATTCGAGCTAAAGATTTCAAATTTAGAGACTCTTAAGTCATTGACGATGTTGTCTGGGTGGAAGCTGAGTTTCAGAGGATCCTGCAGTATTTCCACCAGGCACTCCATCATGGTCATCAGTTACCAGTCACTCAGTGAACTCTTGTGGCATGTATCCCTTCTCCAGCTCCTTGTAGAAGATGCCATCATCACCCAGGGTTGGCCTAGATCATTCTAGAGGCCCTGTTACATACGGAGAATAATCTACCATAGCATGTTTTTGTTTTGGATAAGTGTGTTTGTCAAACCAAAGTGAAAGAACTAAAGCAGGGGAGAGGTGGCAAAAATACTGTCCAATCACAGAGTTCCAGGTGTCTTTCAGAATTCTAATGGGGAAGCCCCCTTTAAGGTGGAATTCCTAGTTGAGGAAGAACTAAGCAAAGCCGAGTGTCTCTAGGACAAGTCTTCCATGCAAAATAACAACTAGAGATCACCCCGTGAAATTGGGTGCTCATGACATCTGGCAGGAACTGACAGAAGCAGAGTCAGTCAGATGAAGTTCTCGATCGATCGCTCTCTCCTCAGCTGAGAGTCCTGGGGTGAACTTCCCTTGGCTGAATTCCACACCGTTGCCCTCTTATCTCCTGGGATAAACAATAGTAACATCTGCTAGAAACGGTTCACTTTCTAGCAGCTCTCCAGGGCATGGTGTTTTTATGCTTAGGCTGTTTTGCTGTTCTCCCTCTGTGTCACAGAGTTTGGGGGGTGGGGGGGTGCGTCTGGCCTATTCCAGACAAGGGCCTGGGAGGATACTTGGAGACAAGCATGCTTGGATCTGAAATGGGGAGGAGGATCTGCCTCTAGGTTCAGCTTACCAAGCTCCTTGGTAAGCTTGAACAACTCAGGACAGTTTACAGTGTAGTACACAATGCAGTTCTGACTAGTGACATTCAAACATGAGTGTAAAGAATCACATTGGGTCTTATTAAATCTGGATCTACACTGGATTGCTAGCATGCTTCCAGCAGAGCTGGTGCTGTGGCCCAAGAGCCGTGCTTGGGTGGAGGGGCAATTGCTGAACATCAGGCATAGAAGGGATCTTACAGATGGACCTCCTAGTCTGTGCCTGTGGTCCAGAAAGAGACAACAGTCCAGAGCAAGATGCCAGCTTGGCTGAGGTCACACACTAAATTAGCAGAGGAGATGACGACGGAATCTTAGGTACCGGTTTCCCTTAGTGTTGTATATATGCTTTTCCTTTGCTGACCTGATTTCTTTGAGTCAGGGTCTTGCTTTGTGGTCCAGGTTGGCCTTGGACTTGTGATCTTTCCTCTTCAGCATGGAAGGTGCCACTTTCTAGGTATCCCCACCACGCCCAGCTCCTCTGCAGAGCTGGAAGAGGAAAGGGGCAGAAATGAGGTTTCCTAGCTACATGCTCAGGTTCAGGGTGACCTTACAGAACAGAGGGCTGAGAGGCTAGCTGTGTCTGGGTATGCCTGGGACCCTTCCTGCTTGGCAATGTGAGACTTCTCTGTGTGGAGCTCAGAGTGCCCTCATGCCAGGCTTGATGCTCAGCAGTGCATGTTGATGAGTACTTGAATTTCCTCCTCACTGGACAAGGGGAAGTGCGTGGTGCCAAAAGATACCAGATGGCTGAGTATCCAGATTGCACTAACTCTTAGATTCTAGGAGCTACTGGGGTCTAGGCCACTGAGCCAGCCACTAGACTTCAGAACGTGGTTAACATTTAGACGCTCAGAAAAAGTACTGAGTGGCAAAGGGGGGGTCATCTTGAGAATGGGGCAGGTGAGTTTGACCTAGAAACAGGGCTAGGGGCCTGGAGTATCAGGCAGTAGTAGTTCACTCATCAGGGAGCAGGTGTGTTTGGAGGGGGAGGGGCTTAGGAACACATAATCTGCAGTATTCTAGGCACAGAAGCAGACTTCATTCCATACATATTTCTTGGGGACTTCCTGTTTTGATAGATGTTGAGCTGTGCTCGGGGACGTAGAAGGAAGCCCTAGAGTGAGCCGTGGTCTCAGGAAGCTCCAGGGCAGATTCTGCATACAGGTCCTCATTAGAAGTTGAGGCAAAACAGAACTTTGGTCTTAGTGGATTGAGTTATGTGGAGATTCAGAGAGGAAGCAACTCAAGGTCATACTTTCTCAACCTCTGGCCCAAGGCTGATCCCGATTCTTCAGTGAGACAGATGCACCTTGACAAAAAACAAGGAAAGAGGCAGCACGGGGATGGAGCATGCTGAGACTTAGGGACTCTCTGTGGAGGTCAAGGATGGGCCTGCAGGTATGGCCACCTGCTCTGCTCAGGCAAGCAGGCACCAGGTTGCAGGGGGAGGGGAGTCACAGAGGCTTACCACTTGCTTACCTGCTTACCCTTTTACCTTTGACCTTGCTTGTGAAGCTACCTCGTTCTGGAAGTTTCTGGGGGCTATTGGAGCAGTAGAGATGGCAAATAGTCTGCCCCTATCATCGTCTGTACCAGGGTGTCCTGAAACCTCCTAGGGTCGATATGTCATTAGGTATCTCCTTATACATGCTGGTGACTAATACACTAACTGGGGAGGGAAAAAAAAAAAAAAAAAAAAAAAAGAACTGGAGTGCACTTCAAACCACAGGCCAGCCAGAACTGGAATGGACATCTCAAGGCCAAGCTGGGAGAATTGCAGCATTGGGGTGCCATTAACAGTTGAGGGAACAATGCCTGGCACTTAGTAGGTCTGCAGTAAATGTTTGGGGGCTGAGTAGGTGTTAGCAAAGTCCGTTCCAGTCCACGAAACACTTTGAGACTCACTCTGTTCTCAGCCATTGGGAGCTAGGAGGCACTTTGCACCCTCCATATAGCACCACAGCCAAGAAGAAGGTCCCCTCTGCCCAAGAGCACGTGGCTGGGAGTGTGGGGCTGCCACAGTAGCTGAGGTTCTGGCCTCCTCCTCCCTCTCAGACAGGTCATGAAAATATGGACAAGACCTTGCTGTTGTACACTGGAATCTCGGTACTGAGTAAACTGACTGTGTGTGTGTGTGTGTGTGTGTGTTTTAATGCAAAACTTTTTGAAAAGGGAAATGTGCCTCTCTGTGTGCATTTTTGCCAGATTGAGCCCTTGGGTCTCTTTATTTTTAATAAGGAAGAAACACTGGGGTCTGGAACAGCTGAACCGAGCACCATTGCTGCCTACTCATTAGTTGCTTCTGTCTAATTAGATTGCAACCAGGGAAGGAAGCAGTGGCGGCGGCCATTTTGTGTGGAGCCGGCACGTGCTGTCCTGAGCCTGCATCCTTCCCTGTCTCTGCTTCGCTCCCCCTGCCCTGCACAGGCCGCCAAAGTGAGGCTTTTCTCAGTGGGCAGTGTGGTTTCTTCTGCCAGGAGTGTGTGCCTGATGAACAGCTGGCAGGCACATTTCTGGGACTTTAGAGACGTCGCGAATTATTCCCTTTTTCTTGGTGTCCGGTCTTGTAGGACAGAGAGGCTATTGCTTTATCTTTGAGAAGAGATTAAATGCAAAGCATTTTTCTGGAGTTCCCAGAGGACCTTGGGTTCCTGTAAATGGCTTTAAAAAAGAAGAACACCTGAAAGGTTCCGTCGCTGCAACCTGTGTTCCGCGTTTGTATGTGCGTGGCAAGCTGCTGGCCCCGATCCCAGCCGGGCTTGTTGGAGGTTGTTCTGTCCACTCATCAGTGGTGACTGTGACCTCTGGGTTCCCTCACTTGGGTCAGATCTTTCTGCTGGAATTTTCCATATTCGCTCTGCTCTGTGACTGCTCTAATGGAAAGGGAACAAACGTGGAGAAGGCCTTTGCTGTCTGGAGCGCTGTGCGTATGCTGGACAGGAAGGTGTGCAGCTCCCAGGGCCAGCTGTGGCTTCCCTGGGGCCTTTCTGCTCTTGAGCTGCCTTGCTCCATTCTTCCTCTTTCTTGACTGCCTCGTCTTTAGCCAAAGCCGAGTTCCTTTATTACTGTTTGGCCTCTGTTTATCCATACAGCCCCCCAATGTCTGTGCTGTTGGTAGAACCCTACAGGGGTCCTCAGCATCACAGGGAGAAATTCAGGATCCCAGGCAAAACAGACAGGCTCTGCTTGGCTCCTTCTGGTCTCCTCCCCTCTCGTAGCACAGACCTGCTTGTAACTGGAGACATAGTTCCCAAACAGGACAGTTCCAGTGCTGGCCTCTGCAACTGCCACACATACCCTTCCTTAGACACCATTTAGTTCTTAAGATTCTATTTCTTCCTTTCTGATGCTTTTCATTTATGTCAGGGCGAAACTTGGTGCTTGCTCTCCACTGTGTGCTGACTGTAATTGAGATGCATTCCCGCTAAATTATTTATCACATAATTCTGCAATCATTTCCTTGAACGTTTATCACTTTCTCCTACCCCAGATTCATTATGTCAGCTCCATTCACTAGCTAACTGTTGTTGGGTGGCACACCGTCCCTCACTCGAGCACCAGGCTAAGTGGAGGCTTCTCACGTGCTTGTTCACTTCCTTCTCCTTGAGTCTAAGGATTATTATCATCTACACTTTACACACCAGGAAGCAAGCTTGGAGGTTTAAGGGACTTAGCAGACAGAGCTGGGTACTGGGATGTGCTAGCACCGTGTGAGAGGCTTAAGGCCATTGTGATACAGCCTTCCTTCAAGGAGCTTGCAGTCTAACATCCTAGGATGCCAAGTTCATGATCGGTGCTTTGTGAACCTTTCTTGAGGAGACATGAGCAAACATTTACTTACCTCAGGCAGGGCACCAACAGCAGAAAT
The DNA here is from genome assembly GCF_007827085.1 of Peromyscus californicus insignis. Taxonomy (NCBI): domain Eukaryota; kingdom Metazoa; phylum Chordata; class Mammalia; order Rodentia; family Cricetidae; genus Peromyscus; species Peromyscus californicus. The sequence goes on along the minus strand of NW_026294562.1, from coordinate 149,983,743 downwards.
GATTCCATTCACGTGCAGCATGGTGGGCCAGAGAATGTAATTGGGGTTTCTTTCTTAAGTATAGGCTACTTACAAGTACGGTACCACTGGGGGGAAAAAGTCTCTCCCAGGAACCATTAACTGCCTGTGAATCCTCCAGGGAAAGTAAGGCCTTGGGAGCCTTGGGAGTCGTGCAGGCCTCCTGCAGGCAATCACAACCGAGGGAGTGGCTAAGACAGCATCTCACTCACCAGGAGGTTGTTTTAGGCACTGTGGAAGCAGGAGGCTGGGACTTACCTTGTGCACATGCATCACCCAGCACTGTATTAAGCTGAAAATGTCAGCCATTTTTGCTCACTCTCTAAAGACTCCCTGGCCTATGTACAGCACCTCTTTTCCCAGGAGTCTAGAGTCTTTACCACCTCCACCCTTCTCCACAGATCCCTCCCTTAGTGTAAGAAATGTGTGTGAGGGTGTGAAACTTGCCCTTAGTGTGAGAGATGTGTGTGAGGGTGTGAACCCCCCCTTAGTATAAGAGATGTGTGTGAGGGTGTGAACCTCCCTTAGTGTGAGAGATATGTGTGAGAGTATGAAACCCCCCCTTAGTATAAGAGATGTGTGTGAGAGTGTGAAAACCCCCCCTTAGTGTGAGAGATGTGTGTGAGAGTATGAAACCCCCCCTTAGTATAAGAGATGTGTGTAAGAGTGTGAAAACCCCCCCTTAGTGTGAGAGATGTGTGTGAGGGTGTGAACCCCCCCTTTGTGTGAGAGATGTGTGTGAGAGTGTGAAACCCCCCCTTAGTATAAGAGATGTGTGTGAGAGTGTGAAACCCCCCCTAGTATAAGAGATATGTGTGAGGGTGTGAACCCCCCCTTTGTGTGAGAGATGTGTGGAGGGTGTGAAAACCCCCCTTAGTGTGAGAGATGTGTGTGAGGGTGTGAAACCCCCCTTAGTGTGAGAGATGTGTGTGAGGGTGTGAAGGTTTCTGGAGTCCAGAAGTCTCTGGGGATCGCCCTTGTTCAGCTCATTTGTCATTGTCTAGGCTTCCTGGAGCGTTTCCATCCTAGGGAATTTTTTCTTGGCCCCAGGACAGAACTTCTAAGAACATGTCTCAGGACTGGGCGCCCTGGCACTCTGTCCCTCTCGCCCCACTAGTGCCGGCCAACCTCTGGCGTGCTGGATCCTGCCCTGCTAGTGGAGCAGAGGGCACTGAGGCATGGCCTCCGCTCTCTAGGGATAGCTTAAACTAGGCCAGGGACAGAATCCCAGCTAAGCCTAGAGGTGATCCTCGGGCCTGTTGCAGAGTGAGACCAGAAGTATACAGCAATCGATAGACAAAGGGAGACGGTGGCTAAGGACAAGGAAGCAGCCAAATGCCAGCTGTTTGTCTCACATTCTAAATCCACACATGTTCGTGCACAACCTCTGCCTTCCCAGGAGCCTGGAGTCTGGACTGCCTCCACCCTGGTTCACAGATCCACTGTCAGCCTGAGAGTGTGGCTCAGCCGGAGAGGAACACAAATAGTCACGGGAAGGGCAGGATGTCTGAGGTAGAATCTTCGAGATGTGAAAGAGCTGTCTGTGGACCCATTACCCCTTTCTTGTCATTAGAAGAAATGCCACAGTCCGAGTGTCAAGCCAGGAAGAGGTCCCACAGGATAAGGGTTTTATTCTGTACTCAAAATCAGTGAAAGGGCTATGGAGCTGACTCAGTTGGTAAGGTGCCTGCCATGCAGACACAAGGACCTGAGCTCTGATCTTTTGTCGTCACCATAAGAAGAGCCCAGCGCGGTAGTGCGCGTCTGTAACCCTAGCATCAGAGGGCTGGAGACAGGTGGAACCTCAGAGCTTATTGGCCAGCAGGCCTAGGGAATTGTTGAGGTCAGGATTAGTGAGAGACTGTCTCAAAAACTAAGATGAAGGGTTGGGGATTTAGCTCAGTGGTAGAGTGCTTGCCTAGCAAGCACAAGGCCCTGGGTTCGGTCCTCAGCTGGGGGGGGGGGGGTCGGGAGGGGGGGATGATAAGATGGAGGGAGGGGCTGGCTATGTAGGGAAAGTGCTTGCCATGCAAGCATGAGAACCTAAGTTTGCACCTCCAGAACCCACATGAAAAGCTGGCCATGGCCACAAGCAATCTGTAACCTCAGCTCAGGGAGGCAGGAAGAGATGGCTCCTCTAGGTCGCTGGTCAGCTAGCCTACGCTGAAAGAGCTCCAGGTTCAGTGAGAGACCCTATCTGAAAATAGAAGGTGGGAAGCAATTGAGCAAGACACCCAACATCAACCTCTGGCCTCCACTTGCATGTACAAATACGTGCACATACTTGCATGCACACACATGTACACACACACAAGGTAAGCCTAGGTCCTAGTTAGGAAACTCTTCTAATTTTCTGGGACACAAAAGGAAGGAATAAAGTGAATGAGGAACAAAATATAACAGGGGCTCTTAAGCACATTAGACCCAGTGCACAATGGATTATTATTTAATTTTCACAGTCCTGTGGGTCTACATTTATTGATGGGGAAACTGAGGCTATAGAGCTGGTGAACAGGAGAGCAGAATTTGAAACCAGGCTTGGTTCCAGACCTTGTCCTGATCGTGCTGCTCCCAGGGTCTGCAGGCAGAGAACTGGAGAAGCTCCTGAGGGCCTCAGGAAGCCAGAAGCCCACCAAGGGACAAAGTTAGCGAAGTTGCCAGCCACACCGTGTTACGTACACCCAGGAGACAACCAATGCTCTGCAGAGCCAGGTTCTGTTACTTTCATCCGTCCTCTGAACATGCCTGTCTCTCCCTGGAGGATCTGCAAAAGTTCTTGTCATAGTCTGATCCTGAAACCCCCAGAAGACTCCTCCATCTTCCTCTGTCTAGTGACGATGGGGATGAATAAACCCAAGACCATTTAGACTAGGCTTCCAGGGCCTGGTCTGATTTTGTGATCTATCTTCCTGTCACAGCTCATTTGGGCTCCTTTAATAATTGAAGGCCAGTGTTAAACGGTTCACAGTTTGTCCTTCCTAGACAGGAGCAGTTCTGTGTGTAAGTGATGCTTTGCCTCCCAAGGACACGCTTTCCTGAAGTACGGATGATTCAGCATGACCCAGTAGCTTGGATTTTATTGAGTTCTCTGTTAAAGCCAGCTCCCCCATCTCATGATTGAGACTAGGTGCTTGGAGCTTGGTGCCTATGGCTGGAGTTCTTGGCTGGGACTTTCGGTGAGGGAGGGTGGGCTGTAGAGAGAGTTGATCACTTACTGTCATACTGAGGCGGCTGCATTTTGTCCCCTTAGTACAAAAAGAGGGGCCATGACTGTCTGAGTGTCATCTGTCATCCTAGGCTGGTTCTAATTGGTTTCCCAGAGTCACATGTCCTTTCTACTTTCCCAGCCTTTGTGTGAGCTGGTGTCTTGTCCTGTTCTTATCTGTCTCACTCTGCTGACCTCTGCTCGCCCTGCCCAGTGCAGCTCAGGTCTTGCTCTCTGCAGCCCCTACCCCTCTGTCTCTGTGTCTCTCTTGGCATTCATCCCCTGTGTGGGAATTGACTGTATGTTTGCCTTATCCCCTCATGGACTGAGGATTCCTGTCTCTAGGAGTGAGGAAATTATAGAATGCATAAACAGGTGAACAACTTGAGGTGCTTGGAGACTTTGCTTCCAGGAAAATAACACTACTAGTAAAGGCAGAAAATAGACCTTCCTTATTCTGTCCCACACACTGGTCTTGGTGTTTGCTTAGGCTTTCCCACCTTCACAGTGGCCTTGGCTTGCAGAGGTCAGAGGTCATGTGAAGATGTTGGGCATCTTGCAGCCTTTCATGCTTGCCTTCTGTTTTTGTACCGACTCTTCACAAATGACCAGCTTTATAATTTAATGATGAGTAGGTTTGAACCTTAAAAAACTGAGCTCTTTTAAATTTTGCAGATTCACAGTTTAGCGTTGAGTACAATAATGTATCAGATGTCTGTCAAAATGTAGAACCAACTCTTTTGCTGGAAATAATTACATTTTGCCAAACCCGTTTATTCTGAGAAGCTCCAGTATATTAATGTACGACGCTATAAATGCACGCCTTGTGATGTGTGGATTCAGAGAGGGAGGGTTGGAATGGCAATTAAACCAAGTCAGAGGCACTGGATGGGTGGTAAAAAGGGAAATGGAACATGGCCCTTTGTTAGATGCGTTCCCCTGAAGATAAGTTTGTAATTTGACAATCTAGGCAGCTGGAGAAATTAGCGGCTGCTTCACTGGAGGAGCTGGCCTGATTCTCCAAACTTGCATTTGGAAAATGGAACCGTTTGTTCTCTTTGTGATCTCTGGTTAGAGGGCTTGTTTTTCAGGTCACAAGCAGATCAGGACCTAAACGCACAGCCTCAACTCCTACAGGACAGTGCGCTGTCTTTGAGAATGGTTGCTGACGGCTGTATCTGATGTCATCTCCTCAACCCTTGGTCAGTCTCAAGTGAAACTTACTGGATGTCGTGAAATTGGACAGATCTGCTTGCCACCAGCTCCCACCACTGATAGCAACCACTATGCAAGGAACCCTGTTTCCCATCTGTGTTATCAGTGTCTTCATTCGTAAAGTGGATGTGAATCTTAAACAGTCTTAAACTGAGCATCCAAGATATGAATGTCCAGCACCATGATGTGCTGGACACTGATTTAGGCAATTGAAAACTAGACAGAAATCCTTGCCCTTAAAGAACTTAGATTTTAATGAGAGAAGACCTCTATTAAAAACCTAGATGTGGGGGCTGGAGAGATGGCTCAGTGGTTAAGAGCACTGACTGCTCTTCCAGAGGACCCAGGTTCAATTCCCAGCACCCACATGGCAGCTCACAACTGTCCATAATTTCAGTTCCAGGGGACCCAACACCCATGGCAAAATACCAATGAACATAAAAATAAATAAATAAATAAATAAATAAATAAATAAATAAATAAATAAATAGCCCTAGATATGATAAATAATTTTATATACCATGTTTGGGGGCAATAGAAGAAGAAGAGGACTAAAGGTTTAGTGCAGTTGGTAGAGTGCTTGCCCAGCATGCAGGAAGCCCTGGGTCTGCTCCCCAGGACCACCTAAAACCGGGCATGGTGGTGCATGCCTGTAATTCCAGCACTCAGGGAGATCAGGGTTCAAAGTTATCCTCTGCTACATGTTAAGTTTGAGGACAGCTTGGGCTATGTGAGACCTTGTCTCAGAAACAAAAAAACACAAAAAGAAGATTCAAAGGAGAGTAGGATAAGGGATCTAGGTAGTTCTGAGAGCCACTTGGGAAGTCGTTTTAATGGTGCTCACTGACCTGGTGACAACAGAGAGTGTCAAGGGACCTAGTTGTGCAGATACCTGGGGAGAGCCCCGGAGGGGACCAGCCTGACGTGTGGGAGAACAGCCAGAAGCCAGCAGGACTCCAGCAGTCACAGGACAGGAAAGTGGAGGGGTTAAGAGAAATTCCGTCAAGACATGACGGCGCTGAGATCTTCAGGTTCGTGAGGATTCTGTGAACTGACATCTATGAAGCACCCTGTTTTCTGTTGGGCTTTTCATTTTCTGATGTCTCCGTCACACTCCTAGGCACGGCCTCCAGGCTTCTGTGAGACTTTGATATCTCCTTTCTCCTGACCCTGCTGTCAATCATTCCTTGTCCCCACCCCCCACCCCCTTTTCTCTTGTTCCCATTGTCTTTAACCTACTTGGTGGCTTCTCACCTGCACAGTCACACCAGCCTCCTAAGCATTACACCTGCTTCTCCATCACAACCCTTCCTCTCACCCCCTTCCTTTCCCGCCATGATGCAATGTGAGGCATCTCTCTCTTGCTCGTCACCCTCAGCTGCTAGGCTGTGCTCATTTGTTCCTTCCTCTGTTTGCACATCCAACATCTTCCGAGCATCTACTAATGCTCCAAGTCACATGAGTCCTCTCCAAGGGAGGAAACAGACTTGGAAATAATTTTAGTACCAATTCAGAAATGTTTGGTTTTGCCCCAGCTCATTTCCAAAAGGATTTGGGGTTTAACCGTTTATTATGTATTCTGATGAGTAATCTAGAACAGCTGTCTGTAGATGTCACCCTGGCAGGGACAGGCCTGCCTCTGTAGGGGCGCACTGGCAGTCCTGTGGTGCAACCCTCAAGACCTTTGGAACAATAGCCAGTGCTTTTAACCACTAAGCTATCTCTCCAGCCTGCCTTTTGTTGTTGTTGTTGTTTTTTCAAGATAGAGTTTCTCTGTGTAACAGTCTTGGCTGTCCTGGAACTCTCTTTGTAGACTAGGCTGGCCTCAAACTCACTGAGATCTGCCTGCCTCTGTTTCCCAAGTGCTGGGATTAAAGGCGTGCACCACCACTCACCACTGCCCAGCTAGCCTGCCTTTAAAAAGAAAATATTCCTGAGACAAGGTCTCATGCACTTCAGGCTGGCCTTCAGCTTGTGATCTTCCCGTCAGCCTCTGGAGTGCTGAGATTATAGTGGTGTGCTGGAGACTGCCTCTCTTCTGCTGTAAACTCTATCCATACCCAAGGGCAGCTGGTGAGTGCTTAACCCACAAGCCATCAAACACTACCACAGGCAACCAGAGGGTAGAGAATGTAACCCAAGAGATAACCAGGTGTGCCACATCATAGCTAGGCGACCTTCAGCATGTTTTTAAAACTGTAAGATAAGAATAAAAATACCGGGGGCTGGAGAGATGGCTCAGTGGTTAAGAGCACTGGCTGTTCTTCCAGAGGTCCTGAGTTCAACTCCCAGCAACCATATGGTGGCTCACAACCTTCTATAATAGGATCTGATGCCCTCTTCTAGCCTGCAGGTATACATATAGAGCACTTATACATAAAATATAAATAAAATTCATAAAAAAATGAAAAAAAAAGAATAAAAATATCTATCAGTGGGCTGAGGAATCACTAAGCATTCAGAGCAGTAGTAAATGACCTTCCACACTTGCTTCTCCTGAGTGCCGGTGCATTAGTATAGACTGCTTAGTTGATATTGCATGCAGGCATCTCCTGGGAACTTCATTCACATGTGAGAGTCTACATTTCTGATATTCTTATGCTACTGGCCTGGGGGCCACACTTTGAGTAGTAAGATGTTAGGGCAGTGAGCAAGGTGTAGTGGCATATGCCTGTATTCCCAGCACTCCAGAGACTGAGGCAGGAGGATTGTAAACTAGAGGCAAGCTTTGCCTGTGATAGATTGGATGGATGGATGGATGGATGGATGGATGGATGGATGGATGGATGGACGGACGGACAGAGAGACTGACAGATAGTTCTCAAACCCATGGCCTGTTTCCTTTGTTTGACCAGTAGCTTAGGCTTATTACTAACTAGGTCTTAAATTTTAAGTTAACTCATGTTCCTTATTTACCACATGGCAGTACCTTTATTAGCATGGTACATTCATCTCCTGCTCCCTCTGCATCTGGCTGGCAACTCCTCTGACTCTGCCCTCCTTCCCATCATTCTCAGTTTGGCTTTTCCACCTAACTTCCTGCCTGGCTATTGGCCTGTCAGCTTTTTATTAACCAATGAGAGTAATACATATTCACAGTGTACAGAAGGATTATTCCACAGCATTTCCCCCTTTTTGTTTAATTAAAAAGGAAGGTTTTAACTTTATCATAGTAAGATTGTATACAACAGAAATGGTTATTAAGAATTACAGTTACAAGCCAGGCGGCGGTGGCACACACCTTTAATCCCAGCACTCGGGAGGCAGAGCCAGGTGGATCTCTGTGAGTTTGAGGCCAGTCTGATCTACAGAGTGAGATCCAGGACAGGCACCAAAACTACACAGAGAAATCCTGTCTCAAAAAACCAAAACAAAAACAAAAAAAGAAAAAAGAATTACAGTTACAATATTCAGTCCATTTGTGTTTGACAAAATTAGAGAAAATACTCAATTATCTATCCAATCTTGGTGAGTCTAAAGGTTCACATCTAATTTATCTTTTATCATAACTAAGAAAAATATAGGTATGACTATCTAGTCTTCAACTCTGTCAAAGACCCCAGAAGGGTGAAGTGTTACCTAACAACAGGGACATCTTGCTGCCTGGACAGTCATCCAAAGTTCCTCTGTAATGTTGGGGCATCTAACTCTGGCTTACAGGGGTAGCATATCTGACAGACTTTCCTGTGAAGCATAGAATTCTGAAGGATTGTCCTATCTTGTCTTGGCAAAGTTCAGCAGTCACCTTTTTTGTGTCGTCCTGCTGGTCCAGTTTGGACAGTAACTGTCAGCAATTGAGGCAAGGGCAGTTTTTTTGTCCATATGGTTAGCTATTGCCATAAATAACCTCCATGTGGAGTTTCTTCAGTGTCCATCATCTTTCCTGAAGTAGATCAGTGTTGACAAGAGCAGACATGTCTCACTGTCATGAAAAGCCTTAGGTTATTAAACATATTAAATTCCATATTCTGTAGGTCTTTGAAGTGTTTGAAGACCATATATCTATCTAAACATATGTGTATGACCTTAAAAACATATCTAACATGGCTATAAGTTTGACTATTGTAGATGACTACTAATCTGTATTTCTTAATTACATTTTTCTTTTCTTTTATTTTTAATTTTTTAAACTTTTTTTTAAAATTTAATGTGCATTGGTGTTTTGCCTGCATGTATGTGTAAAGATGTCAGATCCCCTGGAACTCGAGTTACAGACAGTTATGAGCTGCCAATGTAGGTGCTGGGAATTGAACCCAGGTCCTCTGGAAGAATAGTCAGTGCTGTTAATCCATGAGCCATGGCTCCAGCCCCATTACATTTTTTTCTTTATTAAGAAATTTTTTATTCATTTTACATAGCAACCACAGATCCCCCTCTCTTTCCTACTTCTGCTCCTCCCCCCCCCCCGACCTCAGCCTTCTCCCCGCAGCCCACTCCCCATCCCCTCCTCCAAAAAGGTAAGACCTCCCATGGGGACTCAGCAAAGCCTGGTACATTCAGTTGAGGCAGGTACAAGCCCCTCCCCCTGCATCAAGGCTGTTCAAGGTGTCCCACTGTAGGTAATGGGCTCTAAAAAGCCAGCTCATGTACCAGGGATGATAGATCCTGATCCTACTGTGTGGCCTGTTTCCTAATCACCTGGAAACCATGGCTTTCTGGCCACACCTCTAATGGTTTACTCATTCATCAGATCTGACATCAGGCCTAAGATTTTACATTTTTAATTTCCCAGCTGATACCCAACCTGCTGCCTCAGGGACCACATATTATCTGGCCAAGCTCTGGGATATATTAATAATAACTAAATAATAACAACAGTCAACACTTACAGTTATTGTGTGCCAGGCTCTGTGCCAGAGGAACTTTATATAGTTCCATTTAATTATTTTTTTTCAATACGTTTTCACTTTGTGTCCATAATGGGGTGTGTGTGCACAGAGGTCAGGGGACAACTTTGTGAGTGGATTCTCTCTTCCCACCTTTATCAGATGGCCAGGTTTATGTGGCAAATACCTTTACTAGCTAGCTCTCATTTAATTATGTTTTAAGTTTATTTTTAATTGACAAGTAATAATTGTTTACACTGGGGCTAAGGAGATAGCTGGAGATCCCTAGCACTTATGTAAAAATATAAGCATGGTGCCGTCTCTGTAGTCTCAACCCAGGGAGGCAGAGACAGGGGGATCCCAGGGGCTATGGAGGAAGGCCACCAGCATTAACGTTTGGCCTCCATCACTACATGCATGAATACATGCACACATATGTTGTTGGGTTTTTTTTTTGGTTTTTTTTTTTTTTTTTTTTTTTACTCTTTTGGGGTCCCACCATCCAGCTCCCAAATAAATCACACAAGGAGGTTTATTCTTTTTTTTTTTTTTTTGGTTTTTTCGAGACAGGGTTTCTCTGTGTAGCTTTGCGCCTTTCCTGGAACTCACTTGGTAGCCCAGGCTGGCCTCGAACTCACAGAGATCCACCTGGCTCTGCCTCCCGAGTGCTGGGATTAAAGGCATGCGCTGACCTCTTAACCACTGCCCAGCCTTAGCTTGGCTTGTTTCTTGCTTTCCTTAACTTTAAATTATCCTCTTTACCTTTTGTCTCTGGGCTTTCCCTGTTCTCTTACTTCTGTAAATCTTACTTTTACTCCATGGCTTGCTGTGTAGCTGGGTGGCTGGTCCCTGGAGTCCTCCTCCTTCTCTGGCTACTTTTTCCTCCTCCCAGATTTCTCCTTCTATTCATCCTCTCTGCCTGCCAGCCCCACCTATTTCTCTCTCCTGCCTCACTATTGGCTGTTCATTTCTTTATTAGACCATCAGGTGTTTTAGACAGGCAAAGAATCACAGCTTCACAGAGTTAAACAAATGCAACATAAACAAAAGTAACACACCTTATAATAATAGTCTACAACAGACATACAAATGATACATACAATTAAAAAATAATTAAATTAAATTAAATTAAAATAAATTAAAAAATTTACATTTATGAATCAGTGGGACAATACTTTGGTGTATGTTTATAATGTTTAAATCAGATGGCAAATCCTCACCTCACATACTTAGTTTTCATGATAAAAACACTAAGGTCTCTTGTAGCAATTTTGAATCGCGTGATTCTTTATTATTTATTGTGGTCACCATGCAAGGGGTGTCTGAAATCTGTTCCCCTGTCTGACTGAATAGTTGTAGCTTCTCATTGGTTATCCTGTGAAGTGGATCCTATGCTTTCCCCACACTACCAGGTTCTTAAGAATCCTCTAGGACACTTGCTTCATGTACAGATTTCTGAGTCTGCACTTTGATCCCAATTTGCTAGGGCTAGGTCCCACGTTGACTCCAAGGCTCAGGCAATGCTAGAAGCCTCTGCTGTGGTTAATAAGCTTGTCTGCTTTGCTTTCATTTATGATCAGTACAAAGTGCCAATTTGGAAGAAGTGACATATCAGTATAACATAATGTACTTGACACTGAAAGTCACACTCAGCCAAATTCCTCTTTAATGACTCAGAGTGCTTTAGGATCTCCACATGTCTCAGAGTCTTCAGTTTTGTCCTCCATTCCTGTGGCAGAGGCGTGGAAAGGCCAGGTGAAAGGGTGTTGGTGTTCTACCAGGCCAAGGAGCCTACATTGACTGGATCCCATCTGGCTCTGGAGGATTTTGTTGAGAAGGTAAACTAGGAAATTGGCCTTAACTGCAAGTAGATGGATTGTGAGCCACAGGATGTTAAGAGAAATAAAATGCTGTACTTGCCTCTTTGGACACAGTTTGCTTGCTCATACCAAGGCTGGCCTGGCCAAGCACTCATTTGGAGCATAAGGATCAGTGTCTTTCCAGAGTATGATCTCTTTTTGCTGGCCAGGGCCTGTAGCTCATCCCTGGTTCCACAGACACAGGCTACTTTGCATAGCCTTTCCACTTAGCCTGAGCTGGCCATTACCTATTACTTTGTTGCCTTGCCTAAGGATGGAAGAGAGAAAAGGATCAGAGTTGTGTTATAGTGGGAAACTCACTTTTTCTGCCATGGAAGGTCCTGTCTGTTGCCCTTGGTTGGTGTAGGTGGTGCAGCAGGATGTTGATATGCAAGAACGTGAAGGATTGATGTTAGGTGCACCAGGTTGGAGCCATCAGGAAGGGTTATTCTGAAACCACCGGGATGCCCACCTGAGTTCTTTCATGGTCCCATTGAGTTAACAGACCTCAAATAATGTTGTGATGCTAATGGCAACAGTGTTTCGGTTTGATCAAACTGGTGTATTTAGTTTTAACTATCAACTTACCACAACCTAGAATCACATAGCTGAAGAGAGTCTCAATGAGTTGTCTAGATCAGGCTGGGTTGTGGGCAGTTCTGTGGGAAATTGTTTTGATGGCTAATTGGTGTAGAAAGACCCAGCCTACTGTTGGTGGGTCTATTCCCTAGATCTGGGCCTGAATTGTATGAATGCAATTGTTATGCCCAGATATTGGGGACCCCCAGAAGACCACCACAGAGACCAAATCTGGCATGTGAAAGAAAAAAGCCTTTATTTTCAAGCTCTGGGACCTGGTCTGTCTGTCTGTCCCATACAGTGGTGAGAGCAGAAAGCCCCTGAGCTCAGGGGTTTTTATCATAGCAGAGGTTGGGGTGAGGGGATTTCCAAGGTTCAGGACCCTGATTTCCTGACAATTGTCTAGGAGTATCTTGGTAAGAAGGGGAAATAGGTGTGTACTAGGTTCAAGGACATCTGGCCACCTTATCTAACGGTTGGAATGTTTGGGATGTCAGGTATTTCCCCATCCCTGGGTGGATCCCTGGGTGGTGTCAGCTTATGTTTTTTTCTGGATCTGGATGTTGCCTGCCAGTAAGCCTGTCACAGAAGCTGTGTCTAGGCCCCTAAGCCTGTCATGGCAGCTGTGTGGTCAAGCTGTTTTGGGGCCCCTCCACACAGTAAGTTATCTAGCTAGAAAGCAAGCAGGCAAGTAGCAGGCAACATGGGTTCTCTCTGCTCTTGACTGTGGATGTTGTGTCTCACGCTCCCGCCTCTCTGACTTCACTGCAGTGATAGGCTATAATCGGGAATTGGAGCTAAAGTAGTCCCTTCCTCCCCTAAATGGCTTCTTGTCAAGTTTTGTTTGTTTGTTTTTATCACAGCAGCAGAAATGAAACCAGAATAGGCCCTAACTAGAAGTGAGAGTTGCTGAGGACTCCTGTCAGCTTTATCTTTGGGGTGTGTGTGTATCTGCACGTGCGTGCGTGCGTGCGTGCGTGCGTGCGTGCGTGCGTGCATGCATGTGTTTGTGGGTGTGTTTGTATTTGGGTGTGTCCTGAAGTGTCTGAGGCATGGGTGTATGGATTCATGTGGTTCCTTGGAAAGAACACTCAGAGGCACTTTAAGAATGAGTTTAGCCTTTCATGGCCGCAGGGGGGTCCAGTCTCTAAAGACTGAAACACTTTCCCTTAGCCCAGGGCATTTTTATTTTTCTCTGTATTTACAGTTTAGCCAGTTGATTTCCATATGTTCAAAACAACCTGAAAGAAGCTCCCAAAAATATAATGCCAAGTGCAAATTCCTCGATTCATCGGGTACCACAGTTTTCCTGGTTTCCTGAACCAGGTTTTGCGTAGGTATTTGTATCCTTGGGAGACTCTGAGACAAGATTCACATAGGGCCACAAGAGAAACAAAAGGTGTCTGCTAATCAAAAGATGGATTAGGGCTAGGTGCTACTCTCTCGAGCCCAGGCTAGGTACAGCCCAGTGGGAGTGCAGCCACATGGGTGTGTGCATATGGAATTCAGAGGTTGACCTCTGTCTTCCTGTGTTAGTCAGCCCTTCATTTTTGAGACAGAATCTCCTACTGAACCGGAGCTTATCTATTTGGTTGCTTATCTATTTGGTTGCATTGGCTGGCCGACGAGCTTCAGGGGTCCACCTGTCTTTACCTCTGCACCCACAACTCCTGCTGGGGTTGTGGTGCATAGCGCTGCCCCCAGCTCTGTACATGGGTGCGGGGATCCCAGCTAATGTCCTCATGCTTGCACAACGGGTACTTCCCCTAAGCCTCTCCTCACCCCTCTTCTGTGACCTTGGCCCATTGGGTCATCATCTCTCTGGACATGATTTTATCTTTGAAATGAAGAGGCTGACTTCAGGGACCTTAAGGTTAGCTTGTTGCTCCATGATGGTGTACTGATCCAGTCCCAGGGAGTGTGCCCTCCCAGCAGTCTGTCCCCAGTACTGTGAATTTTACCTATCCTGTCAATACCTGTTGAATAGCTGGTGTGTTTCAAGTACCACCCTGGCCATGATGAGGGTCATAGGTGTGAAGGAGGCAGAGTGAGCTACTCATTACTTATTTCATTGTTCATAGCCAGCAGTTGTTCATACAACAGTCACATATGTTCATACAACAAGCACCTAGTATTGCCAAGTAGCATGCAGGAAGCTTGGAGAGAGCCAGCAGTGAATTGGACACAGGCTTTGCTGTCATGGCATGTGCTGTCTAAATCGGAGGCCAGACTGTAGTAGGTGAAGCTGTTCCTAACCATCCTCTCTAAAACTGAGCCTCTCTTTAGCCTCTACCCTCTTCCCGTTTTTTTTGTTTGTTTGTTTTTGTTTTTTTGTTTTTTTGTTTTTTCGAGACAGGGTTTCTCTGTGTAGCTTTGCGCCTTTTCCTGGAACTCACTTGGTAGCCCAGGCTGGCCTCAAACTCACAGAGATCCGCCTGCCTCTGCCTCCCGAGTGCTGGGATTAAAGGCGTGCGCCACCACCGCCCGGCCCTCTTCCCGTTTTTAATAGCACCTGTCTTGTTGTTGCTGTTGCGATGATAAAACACTGGCCAAAACCAACTCGGGGAGGAAAGGGTTAATTGCCTTCCTCATCCCAGTCGCGGTGGGTCATTGAGGGAAGTCAGGGCAGAAACTCAAGCAGGGGGAGGGACCGTGGAGGGGAGCTGCGTACTGGCTTGTTCCCCACACCTTGCTCAGCTTGCTTCTTATATAACCAAGGCCTACCTGCCCACAGTAGGCTGGGCCCCCGCACATCAATCCAAAAAAAAAAAAAATGTGGACAGGCCAATCTGATGGAGGAAATTTCTCAACTGAGGTTCTCTCTTCCAAGGTGACTGTAGTTTGTGTCAACTTGACAAAAAACCTCACCAGCACAGCCGTTATTACGTGACCTTCTGATACAGTGCCTGTTACCTGACCTGGTATCACGATTTAGTGTTTGTCCCCTGATAAGAATGCAAGCTCCCTGATAGCATGAGGTCCATCCTAAAAGTGCTGTGTTTCAGGAGCTGGAACAGTGCCTGGCACCCAACAAACATCCACTAAAACATTTTTCTAATCCCATAAGATGCTAGGAATTACGTGATGTGAGAGACGTTCAGATAGAATTATGGGATCTCTGTGAGAGGGGGAGGGGACAGATCCCATATAACCAGGCCCTGGTTATAACTCTAATTGCATCTAAAAGAATACCTTAAGAGCTCCTAAAAAGGTTGGTTGCCCAGGTCCTACAACAAGCATGAGGAAAGGAGGATCCTGGTGTGGGCATCGTGTTCAGAGGTCAGTGTTTGCCACTGTTCACCAGTTAGTGGGCATAGAGGGAAGGGAAGGCGAGCAGGATCCTCCTGGAAGCTTCGCGGGCTGTGCTGGCTGGAAGACCAGGTAGGATCTGGAGGAGGAGTGCTGCAGATGGCGAGCACAGCATGAACAAAGCACAGAGGCAGGAAGCACGGGATGTGTCCAGGGAGCAGCAGCTTGTCTTGGCCAGAGCCTGAGAGCACGAGGAGGAATAGCGGAAGGGATGCCTTAAGGGTTGGCCGCGGCCATTGTCAGAGGCTCTGCATGCCAGGCCATCGGTGTGGGCTCCATTTGCTTCTGTAGTGAGTGAGAACTGGGAATGATTTTTTTGAACAGAAGTGATCAGAGCCGTCCCTGATCACCTGCCACTGGCAAGTGGCTTAGAAGCCAGCAGGGAAACCAGTCCGGAGGTCGTTGCTGTGGTCTGTATAGTGTGGGTTCAGCTTACAGCTGCTCCTCGGACAGTGGGGAGAAGTGCTGAGGTAGAGCCAGACAACGGGTGTGTAAGGCTGCCTCCACCAGCCTCCCGCCTCCTTTGTCCTGGTGCAGCTGGAGGCATGGGGATCAGGGCATCTCTAGCCCAGCCTTTTCCTGCGTGTGGCCGAGGAATCAGCAGTGCAAATCAGGCCCCTTCCTGAAATGAAAGCTAATTGAATCCGGAGAAGCACTGCTATATTCAGAAGTCATTACCATCCAAGCTACCCAGAAGCCAGGCTCCTGGCATCTTCACGTGTAGTGTGTGTGGCTCTGCTTTGGTAGCTAGTTACTGCACCATGAGATCTAACAGGGTTTGGCGCTGCTGATTCTGTTTTAAATTATTATTACGTTTATTTATTTATTGTGTATCTGTGCCACAGTGCACCTGTGGAGGTCAGAGGGCAACTGGCGGGAGCCAGTTCTCTTCTTCCGGGCTTGGTGGCCAGTGTCCTTACTCAGCGAACCATCTTACCTGGGGCAGCTAATTACTTTAAAAGTTTTAAATGTATGCGAGCATTTTGCCTGCATAAATGTCTGTGTACCACGTGTGTGCCTGGTACCTGCAGAAGCAAGAGAGTGTTGAGTTGGGACTGAAATTACAGATGGTTGTGAGCCACCACGTGGGTGTTGGGAACTAAACCTGGGTCCCCTAGAAGAGCAGACAGTGCTCTTACCTGCTGAGCCATCTCTTCAGCCCCGTACATGTTAGCTTTGTTTCGAGACAAGATCTTACTATGTAGACCTTGCTGGTCTTGAACTCACAGAGGTCTGTCTGCTGTCTTCTGAGTGCTGGGATTAAAGACTACGGTGCCAGACAGTTTTTAAAGCTCTAGTATATTGAGGACAGCCATCAGCTAGGCTAGGGGCTGGGGGCCCGGGGCCAAGGTCTATTTTAGTAGCTTCATGGCATAATGTTATAGGCACAGGGCGTTTGCATAGACAAGGACCCCATGTATGTGTCCTTGGGCTAGGAAAGGTGCAGCTGGGGAAGGGAGGATGGGTCTAATGTTGCTGATACAGGCTTGTGGGAAGAGGGCCCCCTGTTCTTGGCCAGCTGCTGCTGGTACCAGTGCCTCCCCGGGGTCATATACTGCCCAGAAGGACAGACAAGCAAGGGGGGCTAGTATAGAGGTTTCTCTCTTTGCTCTATCTGCTCGGCCTGGACTGACCTTATTCACAGCTTTTAAAGAATGTCTCTGAGACACAGTCTTGACCGTTTGTGAAATTTCACACCCTTTATCTTTTTGGAATCTGGCAGAAACTGCCAAATTAGAACAGGGGTTATTGCTGCATTTCACTCATGAGGAATCGGGTCTGGGGTAAGGTAAAATGGCTAGCTCTGCAGAAATGTAGAGTCTGGAGAGTGTGGAGACTAGGACCTGTTCAAGCGAGAGCTCAGACGGGCTGGCTGCACGCACAGGGAGTGCGCTAGTCCGTGGTTTGCCCTTCGTTACCCAGCTGTGTGTCTTTGGGCGAGTCTCTTACTGAACATTTAACCTGCGTGAACTATCAAATGAGAATCATGTCGCTATTTGGGATTATTTGAAGATTAAAATGACAGTTCATTAAGAAAATAACCAGTACCATGACTGATATACGTTAGATGTTGAGTTAATTTATTATTTTTTAAAAAAATTTACATCTTGAAATAATTGTGGTCCCATAGAAAAATAGATACAAATAATCTTGTGTACCCTTTAGAGAATTATATGTATCCATAGAATAATATCAAAACCAGGCTGGGCAGTGGTGGCACATGCCTTTAATCCCAGCACTTGGAAGGCAGAGCCAGGCAGATCTTTGTGAGTTTGAGGCCAGCCTGGTCTACAAAGTGAGTTCCAGGAAAGGCGCAAAGCTAGACAGAGAAACCCTGTCTCAAAAAAAAAAAAAAAAAAAAAGAAAAGAAAAGAAAAGTGCCTGGGATGGCTGAAAAAGTGCCTGGGATGGCTGAGGAATGGAAGTGTTCTCTTTGTCTTGAATGTAGTGAACCCTGTAATGGGTATATATTTATGTGGAAACCAGTCAAATTATATGCATTAAATACTTCAGGTACACTTTGATAAAACTGTTTAAAACAAAACTTCCCATACCAGATAGCCTCAACTTGAGCAAGTTGTTCAGCGGCCCCACACCTCAGAGAAGACTCACAACAGTGAGTTACCTTGTAGGTCTGTCAGGGGGATTAAATGAGTTGATTCGGGTGGGGTGTAAAGAGGTACCTATGGCATGTAAAGCTCTCCAGAATGGCTTGTTCTTGTCATTGGCCTTTCCTCTCTTGCACAGTTTAAGTGTGCTGTTTCTGAAGCAGAATTAGTGTCCAGTAAGTGCATGGATGGAGGAATGGATGGATGGATGGATGGATGGATGGATGGATGGATGGATGGATGGATGGATGGATGGATGGATGTGTGGGTGAGTGGATGTGTGGGTGGGTGGGTGGGTGGATGTGTGGGTGGGTGGGTGGGTGGATGGATGGATGGTATATGATTTCAAAATATTAGGGAAGCTTCATTCAATAAGACAGATTCCCATCAGTTAGTTCATTATTAAATCCCAGAACTAAGAAGACTTAGCCCCCAGTGGGGAGTTTTCTAAGTGTATATAGGGTGGCAAATGGTCCCAGTTCCATCCTTCTGACCCCACCTTCCCTTTTGACTTAGAAGAGAGTCATAACCCTCCTTTAATGCCCAAGTTTGGGCCCAGAGCTTGTCTGAATCCCCTAAGCGCAGCTGGGCAGACAGACACTGATCTGAAGATCTGTCTGATTGTCAATGAGAGTGAGACTGTGTTGCTCAGAGAGGGGGAGAGACATGAGTCTGGCTGGCCCACTTACCTAGGACAGCCAGTTTCTTGTTCCAAAGGGTGGACACAGCTCTCTTGACTCTGGCCTTCCTTCCCCCAACTCCTTGCTTTCTAATGCATCCCCTTGCTTCTGTAGAAAGCAAATGAAAACTTCTTCCCAGGAGCTCTTTCTGGGACATTTGACATTTTTGTGACCAAGATTAGAAAATCTGTTTTCAATACCACTGGATATATGGTTCCTTTCTCAGCTTGAGACATTTGAGTGACACTCCTGACAGCCACACCTTCAAGACCCGGCTCTGGTGTGTCCTTTCTCGTAAGTCTCAGGGTACACCGATTCCTTAACCACCTCATGGAGAAGACATCCATACCCAGACCGTGGATCACCCAAGACTGTCAACCTTATCCTGTGTCCCTTGGCTGTGGCCTTCCAGCTTGAAAGTTCATTCCTCATGCCATTCCTTTGAGTTAGCTTTGCCCCTTCCAGAAGTGTCTCCCCTGGGATTTGTAACACACTGGGTCCCTTGTGTCATTCTGAGTACATTCTTTTATCAACACGTGTTCTGTTGCACTGGGAGTCTAGGCTTGCTGGTGAGCACTGGACACCTTGGGAAAGGGAGCTCTGGTCAGCACTCAGCAGTGGGTACCAGTTGTATTGTTTCCTCATCTGTAAAGCACAGCACGACTCCTGTGTTCCTTTAGATGGCTCCTTGAGACGGTGCTGTGTTCCCGTTTTACCAGTCTAAGCTTTCCAGACAAAGAGCAGAAGGCTTGTGCAAGGTCACAGTGCTGGTGGGTGGTGACCTTCCTCCACAGCTCTCCAGGTTCCTCCCAGCTCGGCTTTCCTTTGGCTCATTCTGGCTTTAGCCCTGGGCTGCTTCTGTGATTATAGGCTAAACCTTTTATTATTTTGTCTGCTGCTTCTGTACTTTTTTTCAATTTTGAGAAAGTTTCATAGATCCCAGCAGGAGTTGGTTCCTCTCTGACTCGGAGGTTCTGGGGCTTTCCAAGCTGGCTCTAGAGTCCCCCCACCCCCACCCCCCCACCCCCCACCCCCCACCCCCGTTCTCCTGGGTGCCCACTGGTTTCTGCTTTCATTGCCCTAGGGTCAGGTCTGACCCTGCTTGGTCTCCCAGTCTGTCTGTCTGTGTTGCTTTTGGCTGTCTTGCTTCTTTGCTGGTAGAAGGCCCCCCTCTCTATCAAGTGGTCTCGGTCTCCTCCTTTGTGTACCTCCGGATGAAGGAGCGAGAGAAGAAGGGGCCAGCTACCCAGCTACCCAGCCACACAGCCAGAGTAAGAAGGAAAGAGAAGATAGACAGAAATAGAGAAAGGTAAAAGCCCCGAGGCAAAAGGTAGTTGGGATAATTTAAGTTAAGAGAAACTGGCTAGATATAACCCAAGCTAACACCAGGCATTCATAAGAAAGGATACGACTCCATGTGTTTATTTGGGAGCTGGATGGTGGGCCCCCCAAAGAGCCAAAAGAGTAAGGATAGAAAAACCAAAAACAACTACAGGGCCTCTCCACATTCGCTATGGTAAAAGTTGTAATTGTAAAAATGGAAGGTGTTGGCTGAAGTGCAGGAGGGGTACATGTAATCCAGATCCAGGGATCAGAGATGTCTTTCTGGAACAGACTGTGTCTGAACTGAGCCCTGGGGTGAGTTGAAGTTGGTTTAGTGAGTAGTTGGGTGGCAGTAGTGGTTGGGGAATTGTAGGTAAGACACAAATAGGTACTTATATGGGGACAAGGCATTGCATGCTGGGAGAATGGCCAGCTCCTTGACCTTGCTAAAGTAGGGATGTGAGAGGGATGAAACGGAGGTGATGTGGCTAGGTTATGCTGCTGAGGAGGTCTACTTAGAGAGCTTCCGTGGAGGAGTTGTTGACCCTCTGCTTAGAAGAGTGCTTAGGGAAGACCGCTGGAGGCAGGGGGAAGGGACTGTGGCAGTGACTGAGGCCCAGGTTGAGCTGAGGTTACGGTAGTGATAACAGGTGCATAGGTTCCGATGTGCCGGGGATGGGTGTCTTGATGTGGCCACTGATCAGCTGTCTGTGCAGCTAGTGCCGTTCTGCCCACCCTCATTTCTCCGCCTTGCTGTCCCTTCCATACCCTTCCTTCACTTGACGGTTGCTTCTTGGCTGGTTGTGCATGCCCATCCACACTCTTTCATCCCTCCCACCCTCTTCTGCTCAGTCCTTAGGAGAGGGTCAGTGCCCATGGTATTCCTTCAGTGCGCACCTCTCGGCATCCCTGCAGGCCATCCTCATTCCTGTCTCCAACCCTCCAGCAGCAGTACCAGAGAGAGGGCGACAAAGGCACCTCACAGCCGTATTTGCTAAGTTGTCTCAACAAAAGGAAAAGGAGACAATATCTGCCTTGAGTTTCTATACTAAAGTTTTAAACTGAGGGGCAAGAACAGGTTATTTCTTCCCTCCCAGAGAAGAGAAAGCCTGATGTGGGTCACCATAACTAGTGGCATTGAGAAGACAGGACTGATGTCCTCAGCCTTTTACAGAGTGGAGTATTGGAGTTTCCCTCTTAGAGTCTACCCAGCCCAGCCTCTTCCTCTGATGAAGACTTTGAAATTTCTAGGGGTCATGTGGTTTGCCCAAGGTCACAATAAGCTGGCAGCCGAAATGGAACTAGAACGGAAGTCTCTAGTTCAGTTCTTTCATGGGGTCTGGTGACAGCATGTGAATTTTTTTTATTTTTATTTTTTGTCATAAGTTTGACAGTTTGTCAGTCTAGAGAATAAGACTCACAGGCTGTTTTAACGAAAGTCTAGCTTGATATTTCCTCTTTTCCCCAAGACAGGAATAGCTTGTCCAAGGTCATGAGGTGAGGTAGGGTAGTACAGCCTGCAGACTTGAAGTCTAGTCCTTTCCCTGCACCTTCAGAGTCTCACCCAGGGCTCCGGACTTGTTAAGTGTGGGCTGCAAAGACTCCTTCAAGTGCCTTACAACCCAAGTCAGCTCCACCAGCCCCCAAACGCACGGCTTCTTTCTTTCTCTCCTTTTCCTCGGTGTTGGCTTTTTCTTGTGTGGCTGTGGAAATTGCGTCAGTTGAATTAGGCTGCTCGGCGCAGTACTTTTCCACCGAGTTTACTAGGAACTGTGAGTTGGTCGTAACGAGCTGCACTGCCGGCTGCAGCATCTGATTGGCATGCCAGGAGCATCACTGGCGAACAGCTAAATAGACACGGGCAGGAAAGTGGGTCAGGAAGGAGGCCTCCTCCGGTACCTGCAGAGGCTGCAGAAGGCAGAGCAGAGGCGGCAGGTGGCCACAGCATGGCACTGTCTCCTACCGCCTGAGCCAGAGCCTCGGAGCACCCAGCCCCCACCCAGCAGCTCAGTGCTGCAGCCTCCCCTCCCCCTCTGCAGGTGATTGTTCCTGTGGCCATTTTGCCTTCTGTTTCTCTGTGGATGGACAAAGCTTGTATACCTGACAGCCTGGGGGGGCGGGGGGGGGCAGCGCCGGGGGAGGGGTGGCTTTGGGCTCAGTAAAGAAGACTGAGACTGGATCAAATGGAATCATTAGCCGCCCCCCCCCACCCCCACCCCCACCCCCGGTTTTCTAAACCATCAAAGCTTTTGGATTTCCGGAGCTGGTATATTGAGAAGCTGGCTGGCAGGGCTTGAGAGGGCTACAGAGTGACGAGCAAAGGGGCCAGTAGTTTTTCTGTTGGCATGTCTCCTGCCGTCCCTTCCTTATCTCGCCCTCCTCACCCTGTTATGTCAGGTTCTTGTGCTGAGCTCCCGGAGGGACAGGAGAAGCTTCCTGAAGGCACTGAGGACTTGCTCAAGAGAAGAAGGGGTGGACGGGGATACCGTCAGAGCTTGCCATGCAGATCTCAGGACTGCCTTGTGAATGCTGATGACCTCCTGGGGAGCCTGGAGCTGGAGTCTGTCTCAGAATTTTTGGGAGACTGCCTGGGCCCCTAAGGACCTGCTCATCCACGCCGCAAGCTAAGGCACAGACAGGAGAAGCGAGAGTGTGGGCCAGCCTAATGTTGTCAGAACCATGCCACGCCCATTTGCATATGTGGTCTTGTTTCCAATGCCACTCTGAGAACATTCAAGTTCCCTTTAGGTTTTAGTGCTGTGTGTAAAGTCAGAGTTTACCTGACGCACTCCACCTTTAAGTCACACATTAGGGAAGGAGCACTGAGCCCGGCCAGCCTTGGATCTCAGGAGCTCAGGTCACTCAGATCCCAGCTGTGCAACAGTACCCTCCGTTTCCCCTGGTTTCCCTCAGACCAGCACTGGCAGGCCGGTGTGCACCTTCCTCTTGGCCCTGGGTCTCCGTGATAATGCTTAGTAGGAATGGGTCTCAGCTCAGTGTAAAGGCAGATTCTCAGAACTGAAAAAGCCCAGTGGCAAGAACCCAGACTGTTGTGCCTTTATGTAATTCTGTGAGAAAATTGGACTCATTTTGTTGAGAAATTGTTTTCAATAATTCCCACTTAAATTGACTGGAATTTGCTTTAATGGCCACCTTTGTTAGAACACTTTCACTCCGTACAGTGTATCTTTCCCTTTGAGGAGACATCAGACGGTAGAGTGAAAACAGTCTGTCTAACAATTTTCTGAGATCCTTTGGAAGGCTTTAATTCAGGGTGGTCTTTGGACCAAGTATTGAGGCACTGAAATGAAGGACCACGTGCCCATTTCCTGATGGATGTACCAAATGAACCACTTTGATAGGATCTTTCAAGGCCAACATGTTGTGGAAGATAATTGGCCATTCAGATGTCAAGTAGTCTCTCGCTGGACCCAAGTGGAGCACATGGACAAAAGAGCCCATCCGAATTGTGCTGAGACATTCTGGCTGTGAGAGTGGGTTTCCTGTGACCTTGGGAATCGGGTGATGGAAGAGCTAGTGCAGGCCGCATACTGTTGCCCTCTATGCTGTCACACTGTGGTGTATTTACATGATGCCCTGGAACCATTTCTGTGGACTTCGAAGGTTATATCCACTCAGAGTCAGGAGGCCTTGTGTGGAAGTGTGGGGAGGGCTTGTTAAAAGACAGGGAAGGAGAGGAAGGCATCTTCGCATCTAGGAAGGGTTTCACACAGAGGCCGGCACAGTCTCAACATTTCGTCATGTTCTTATTTTGAGGTTCCATCAGGGCTTGTCACTGGAGTCAGACCTGGTTGGAAGGGGTAGAGAAGAGAGGTCACGTAGAGGGCGGCAAGTTGAGGGCCTGCGGTGAAGGTGCGGGGCACCTTTGGATAGTCTTTCCTGAACTAGGCATGCCTGGCTCCACTTGGGTAGCTGGGAAAGCCCGAAGCCTCTTACTTGAGAACTTCCACTCTGCTCAGCAGTCAGGCTGTGGGCTGCCCTCCTCAGGTTTGGCTCTGGAAATACTTTTCTGCTCCTCGGAACGCCCAGTCCTGTGAGAGGAGGAAAGTGTGTGGTTCACTAAACCAGCACAGGGCCCGAGGCATCCTTTCGTCTCAACTCCTTAGCACCTCCCAGAATAGAAACCCACCGTCCCAGGTTCCCCTCTTCTACTCCAGGCTCAGAGCAGACGTGGTCATGCCATCAAGGTCTGCTTGGCGACGTGAGGGCAGGATTGCGTTGTTCACTGCTGACGCTGTGTGCCTGGTACACTTTGGGGACATAGGTGCAGAGGGACTCCCCCGTCCCCTTCACTCTGTGACTTTCCTCCTGCCGCCTGTGCCGACCCCCGCCCCACCGGTCTGGTGTGGTTAACAAGCCGGGTACTTTATGTGTAGCGTCCTTCCTTGTGTGTCTGCTCCCTTAGCAGATCCCGTGGTGCCAGCCCTGCAGTGCCCCATGTCTCCCTTCCCATCCTGACATCTCTGCTGCCACCTGCATGATTCCTAACCCATTTGTCCTTTGTGTCAACTCTACAGTGTCAGCTTCTGCTGCTGGCTGCTCAGGCTGCTTGTCGTCG
This sequence comes from Peromyscus californicus insignis, assembly GCF_007827085.1. NCBI lineage: Eukaryota > Metazoa > Chordata > Mammalia > Rodentia > Cricetidae > Peromyscus > Peromyscus californicus. The sequence continues at coordinate 149,959,541 of NW_026294562.1, read as the reverse complement.
TCTGCCTGTTTCCATCTCAGGCTCTTACATTCAGCGTTCATTAAATGTTCTATGATCATCCCGAACAACCTTGTCAGGACAGGGAGGGGAAAAACACCTATCTATCTTCTCTCTTGCCATTTCTCTCAAGTGAATGAATTGAATATTTTTATTGCATTGAAGATTAATTACCTCCCATCCCCAGGCCAGCTTTAATATTCTAGCTGTAGTTTCTTGTGATTGGGGCCCGGCAGAGTGTCTGCCCTTCCCCTAAGCTCCCTCCTTTGCCTGGCTTCTTGTTTCTGTACGGCCTTCGCTTTTGCAGGGAGAGGGCAAGCTTGACCCGTGGCTTCAGATGAAGTGCTGAGTTGTGGATCTTACAGTTCACATACCTCCTGAAGTGGCCTGGATTTTCCTGCAGTATGGGGCATGGTTAACGTGGTTACCAAAAAACACTGAGACCCGGAGGGTTTAAGTGACGAACTCACGGCTATCCAGTGAGTGAACTTCAGACCCCATGCTGCACTGGGTTTTGGGCTATAGATATACATTTCCTTTCCAAACAAGCCAACTCTTAATGTGGAAGAGGCGCTGGCACTCTGACTTAACCAATCTAGGCCCTCTTTGGGGAGCACCTGTTGGAACATAGACGTGCCTTTTCAGGGTGAGGAAGGAGAGGCCACCTGGAAGTCCTCTTCTCTGGGCAGGTGGTGTCTGGTGGATAGTAGATGTCCCTCGTCCCCCAGAAAGGGGCATGTTCATCCTTGAAGGTCTTTGCACCTGTCTCTAAGATGGCTTCTGAGAGGCTAGTGTTAGGGGGATGTCTCCGTTGATGAAATGCCCATCTCAGAGGCATGAGAAGCTGAGTTCTATCCCTACCACCCGTGTAGAAAGGCCAGGAAAGGTGGCATATGCCCGTAATCCCAGAATTGGGAAGGTGGAGGCTGGATCCCTGGTTCTCCCCGTCAGCTAGCCTAGCCTGAGTGGTGAGTTCCAGCCCAGTAAGACCCTGTCCCAAAGGTGGGTGGCATTTTTAAATGATTGTCTCTGGCCCCCACATGCATATATATATATATATATATATATATATATATATATATATATATATATATATATATATATACATGTGCACACACATGTGCACCCCCACAAACATGCATATATACACATGTACTTACCTCCCCACGCACAAACCTGAGTGTAGACACACATACTAATCAATTGGCTTCTTGGTCCCTCATGATGACCAAACTCCAGTTCCCCGTTCCTGCTTGTGTACCACCTCCAAACAAGTATGTCCACATGTTTTCTTATATGTGCTGCTTCCTCTGTGCCCTCCCCACCCTCCAACAGCCCTCCATTGTCCTAGCCAGCCTCTTCCAGCTTCCCAGGCCTAGAGTCCCTGTGACTGAGCCTGTGAAGAGTCCTCTAGTCATGGAGTCTTTTCAGCGCTCCCCAGCGCTGCCATCTTACTCCCTGGGCATTTCCTGGAAGTTCAGATGTCCCTGTCTGTCCCACAGTGGGTGGAAGTGCTTTTTGTCCTGGATCACTGTAACACCTTTTAGTGATTTCCTGGGCCTTTGTTCTTCATCCGCCATGGACACTAATGGACTTCAGACACTGCCCTGCTTTTCAGCTTTAAACTCCAGGAATTGGGCCGAGCATGGTAGTTCATGCTTTAATTCCAGCACTCAGGAGACAGAGGCAGGTGCATCTCTGTGAATTTGAGGCCAGCCAGAGCAACATGAGACTCTGTCCCCAAAACAAATAGACAACCAACTCAAACTCCAGAAATCTATCATGCCACCCATTCTTGCTCTTTCGTATTCTAATCCTTCATCCCCAGTGTGAGTAGTCCCCAGCATGAACCTGGCTGTGTGTCTCCTGCAGACTGTGTTTTTACTTTTGGGAGACCCACTGTGCAGTGGTGATTGACACCTCAGTCTTATTTAACCCTCTGGATAGTCTTGTGAGTTAAAATGTATTCTAGCCAGGGGTCCAGGAAGACGTCATGAAGTTAGATACCACTGAGTGGAAAGGGTGACAGTTTTTCCCCAGAAGGAGCTGAAGTGGGAGGGACATAGAAAGGGTGAGGCTAGCAGAGACACTTGGTGTCACCAGGGACCACCGGTGTACTATTATCCACTTTGATCAGATCACAGAGCTAGGGGGAGATGCAGTGATATCTGAGGCTCTGAAGGTGAGCTGTGCCTGTTCATTGATGAACATGGAAGTGTCTGGCTGGATTCATGTAGGCACAGGGGAGCCACTGGCAGGCTTTGAGCAGGGGAGGTGTTAGCCCGAGCTTAGATTTACAAAGGTTACCTTGGACCCCAGTGGATTGGAGAGAATTGGTAGCACGGAAAGGAAATGCTAAGAAGCTGTTGCAATCATCCAGGACACGTGTTCCCTGGGCTGAACAGTCCATGGCAGCAGGAGGGCGGGACCGGGGATGTGGAGTGGCAGGACTCAGTGGCTGCCCTTGAGGAGTTGAGACAGAGGTGACTACAAGGAAGAGTGGAGGCAGGGGGGTTAATTCCGGAGGGTTTGGGCGGCAGTCGGGTATGGGGCTGGAAGGGGAGGTAGTAATTGCTGTTTTGAGCATTGGAACTTGAAGTGTAGGTGACCTGCCTGTTTCCCGTGGTGCTTAGTGTTCTTCAGCTTAGCTGCCACCAGTCACAGGCCTCTCGGTGTCCCTTCTTATTAATACACGTGCCTGCCTTTTACAGGGCAGGGGAGGGTAGCTCACAGCGGACCTTGTTCTCTTTGAATTTCAGGGGGGCCCTCCATGCCCCTTACATACCCTAGGCCCAGGTGCCCTCCTGTGTGCATCTACACATGGGAGGAGCCCCTGGTGGATCGGCGTAACCACACAGTTCATGTCTGAGTATTTACGTGAGAGGAAGCACTTGGAATGGCCGGCTGTCTGTTGACTTCCCCGCCGATCTAGGTGAGGTTCCTGAAACATTGACTCAGTAAACTAAAAAGGTTATTAGAGAATAAAAGCAGATGTTAATAATGAATGCGTCGGAAGCCATTAGGATGTAGCAAATAGGAAAGCCAGGGTGGTTGTCAGCTCCCGTAAGAAGTTAGAGGCGGATGGATGGGATGATCAAATTTAAAGTCTACTCAGCTGTCAAAGCTGAGATTGATGTCTTACGGGTGTTAGGAACAGCTGTCATGCACTGGGTGCTTTCTTTGTGAAGATATTGCTGTAAGCATTTTACGTGTAGTAATAAACTCAAGTCTCATAAAAACCTAGCAAAATAGCAACTGTTGTTATTAGCAAAATAGCGACTCTAGTTATTTCTGTGTTTGAAGACCAGAGGAAGCTTGTCCAGCATCATGTAGCTTGTACATGGTGGAGTCAGGATTCAAACTTGGACTTTTAGTACCAAGACCTACATGGTTACCCATGCTCCTCCCTACCCCTTGGCCATCTTCCAGCCAACTTTGGACTCTTAGTAAAGCAAACTTTAAGCCATTCGTAACTCCTAGGAGCCAAGAACACTGTCATCTTTTCTGTATCCCTTGTGCTGTAATGGGACCTGGGCACGTAGTATGTGTTCACTAAATGTACGGCGAGTAAATGTCCTTCCAAGTCACTTTGATAATGTGAAGAGAAAGGGGTCTCCTGGAGCTTCATGCTTGTTGTGTGGCCAAGGATAACTTGGAGCTCCTGACCCTCCAGCCTCCGTCTCCTGAGTGCTGGAACCACAGACATATGCTGCTGTCGCACCCAATTTATGTGGTACTTATGGTAGCTAGGGCTTCATGCATGCTAGGCGAGCACTATACCAACTGAGCTACATCCTTAGTCCAACTTAAAAAAGATTTTAGATTTCATTTTTATTTTATGTGTATGGGTGTCTTGCCTGCATGTATGTCGGTGTACTTGTGCTTGCTTGGTGCCCGTGGAAGCCAGAAGAGGGCATCTGATCTCTAGAGTTATAGATGGCTGTGAGCCACCATGTAGGTGCTGGAAATTGAACCCAGGTTCTCTGGAAGAGCAGCTAGTGCTTTTAACTGCTGAGCCACCTAAAGCCCCACAAGTCTATTAAAAATCTTTTGAGCACATTTTTGCTGTTACTAGCACAGATGTTCTAGTTCACTGAAGAGATGCCTTGTGGTGATATGACTCTACCTCTACTACAAATCTGGACACATCACGGAGCCACTCTCTGAAATAAAACTGCTGTGGTAGTTGATGGAAGTAGTGACGTTTTGCTCATGCAGCTACAATGGCTGACACAGAGAGAATTAAATTCTGAACATTTGGAAGAGTTATTTTCCTTTTCTCTATAATTCTTGTTAATGAAAAGTTTAAAAACAAAAAACAGTCCTGGGAAAATGCTTCCTGATCCCTCTGCAGTTTCACACTTCCGTGTTGTATCCTGGGCCACATAGCCAGTAGACAAAAGGCAGGTGAACCTGGGTATGAGCACCTGCCACACTCAGGACACTATGCCTGAGTAATTAAGGTCAATCATCAGGGAAGTCTTAGGGTTGTTACTGTGACTACTGTCACACATATGAGGGAACTGGAGCTAAGACAGTCGCAGTGACATGGCCGAGTTCACAGAATAAAGAGGTGATGGAGCCAGAAGTCCAACCTGCTGTCACCTGGTCTACTAAGGAGGCTTTCTGGCTGACTGCAAACCAGGTCCTAATACTAGGCAGTCTCCCATTGGCAATTCCTGCTGCACCTGGCCAATGGTGGCAGTGTGTGTTGACAGCATTAGATTAGAACTGTGGAAACAAACAATGCATTCAAAAATATTTGACCTCTCTTGCAGAGAACGTGGATTTTGTTCACAGTACCTACATGGGAGCTTACAGTGGTGTGTAACTCTAGTTCCAGAGGATCTGAGCCCTCTTTTGGTCTCCCTGGGCACCAGGCATGCTTGAAGAGCATATACATGCATGTAGCCAGGTACTCACACATGCACATAAAATAAACATGAAACTTTAAGATATATGTTTTTGAGCTCTGGCTGGGGCTGTAGCTCAGTGATACTCCTTAGCATGCAGGAAACGTTGGGTTTGATCCCCAGCACTGCATAAACCAGGTGTGGCATGTGCCTGTAATCCCAGCTCTTAGGTGGAGTCAGGAGGATCAAAGGTGCTTTAAAAAATGTTGAATTATTGTGGATGTGCAACACTCCCTGACCTATATTAAAAGGAACTTGAAGAGAGAAGCGTATGGGGCATAGCCTTTGGAAGGCTCAGCTTGCCCCATCACAGTATGTGGTTTAGAGCTTCCATGTGTGCTTTTGATGGACTGTTTACCTACATGAGAGCTCAGTGGGCCTTAGTCTTCTCAGAGTGCAGAAAAAGAGGTGCATGTAGAGTGGTTTGTCTTGTGAGTGGGCCTTCTTACCCTCTAGTTGAAAAATGTTTGCACCCTGATAAGCCTCTCCACCAACACAGCAATCCAAATCAGACCAAATTAGAAAAAGCCCCAGTTTAATGGGTAAAGTGTTCCCAGGTGATTCTCTGGCCCCCCAGATAGGAGACCAGAAAGAGAGACTGAAAAAAACATGTGTCTGTTTTCTGGGGTGCAATTTAAAATACCCTGTGGGAGTGGTCTCGAGCATCTCTGGGGGAGGAGCCTTGTTTGGTGGGACTTTCTGGGGGGTAGGGTCTGGGCAGAGAGGTGGGTCTTCCACCAGAACAGTCCAGACTCTTTGGGTATATGGATGCCAGGGTGCCAGGGCTGAGGTGGAACTCCCACCAGAACGCTGATGTTGAGCTGAGCGTACAGGAAGAAGCAGAAAAGTCCAAAGGAAGTTGGAAAGGCTAGTCAGTCCTTCACCCCAAGCCCAGGCCTCTGTCACTGTAACCCAGATTTGTCGTCCTTAGAGTGTCATGTCTGGACCCTCAGCACCTCCTTTTTCTTCTGGTGTCCTTCATTCAGTGTGTCGCTGAGACCTGTCCCTGTTATTTCATCGGTACATCTTTCCTTTTTCCCCCACCTGCATGTACTTGTGTCTGTGTGAGGGTGTCAAAAGCCCTGCAGCTGGAGTTACAGACAGGTTTGACCTGCCATGTAGGTGCTGGGAATGGAACCCGGGTCTTCTGGGAGAGCAGCCAGTGCTCTTAACCACTGAGCCATCTCTCCAGGCCCATCTGCCCCTTCTTGATGAGTAGTATTCCATTATAGCTGAACTACAATTTATCAGTTTGCCTATTGTATTGGTTTTCTCAAATGCACAACAGGTTACCACTCACAACAGTATGTGTTTCTCAGTTAATCGTTGTAGAAGTCAGGAGTCTGGGTGGAACCAGCTGTGTTCCGGATTATGATTTCATAAAACTTAAATCGAGGTGTCAGGTGGGCCAGAAGTTATGTAGAGGCTCTGGGAAGAATGTGTTCCTATGTTCTTCCAGCTCAGCAGCCAGCTTCATTCCTTGAGACCACAGGAGTGAAATCACGCTCCATACTGTCAGCCTGTGGTTATTCACAGCCCCTACCAGCCATGTCTGTCCTTTCAACAATGACACATGATGCTGTCTACAGAATTCACATTCAAGAACTGTGCAGTGAGTTATAAAAAAAAACACAAAGCTATAAGGTTAAGTAAGTTTATGATTTTGTGTTGGTTCAGACTCAGAAAAACAAGTATCACATGTTTTCTGTCACATTCAGAATCTAGATTTAAAAAGAAAATCATGAAGGTAGAGGAGTTATTTGGGAAGAGGGAGCTAAGGGGACCAGCAGGAGACAGCAGGAAGAGATAAGAATGTAAGTACATTTACATACATGTGTGCAAATGTCAGTGTTTTGTACAATTAATTTGCACTAATTTAAATTACAAAATACTAGTTCAGGATAATTTTAGTTTGCTCCTGACCTTGTGGCTGGAGGTTAAGGGCAGCCACGCTGAAGGAGAAATGAGCCCCACCCTAAGGGAAGAGGCAAGGCCACACTGTAGAATGGGGATGTTTGTGCAGACATCATGGAGAGTGCAATCTGCTGCATCTGTTATTCAAGCACCTTGCCACTGCAGAGGTTGACTAGCCTTCCGATAAAAATGTGTCAGGAGGGAGGGAGGAGTTGTTTCCCTGTCGGGGATATGGAGCCAAGCACAGAACCCAACAGTCTGCAACTTCGTTTTGAACTGGGGAAGTTGCAGAGCCATCTAGTTAACCAAGAAGGTGCCTGTGAGGATGACTAGGCCAGGAGCTGCCCTGCAGGCAGTGGGCTCCCGCAGGGTGCCCCTGGGGACAGGACAGCAGCCTGCTTGTCTGTTGACTTGCAGGTTGTGCCCGCACTGAACTCAGTCAGGCTGGGTCACTTCACTTTTAATTTCAGCGAGAATGTAACTTTAGAATCCGGTCTCAGTGATTCTATTTTATTTTAATTTAAAAAGCCAAAGTGCCGGCTGGAGATACAACACAGCCGCCCTAGAACTTGCCTAGCTGCAGGAAACCCTGGCCTCTATACCTGGCGCTGCATGAGCCAGGTCTGCTGGTAGATGCCCAGGACGCAGAATGTGGGGGCAGGAGGGTCAGAAGTTCAAAGTCATAAAGTCCTCCTTGGTGGCATAGGAAGTTTAAGGGTAGCTGGAGATACAGGAGACCATGTTTGGTGGGGGGAGTGGGCAAAAGTAAAGTTTCCTCACTGTCAGGGGCCTGAGGGTGTCACAGACCCTCTTGGTCAGGGCCACATTCAGGTGTCCTGCGCCCTGGCTGACAATGACTCAACAGCTCTGCTGAGCAGCTGCAGTAGAAGCAAAGCGTCTTGAACCTTTTGCACAAGTGGTTCATCCCCGCAGCTGCCGCCTGTTCGTCGCAGGCCCGCTTTCTAAGTGCCTCCTCCCTTAGGCACCTGGGGGCTTTTCCTCAGCTCTGGTGATATCTTCCTTCATGTCTTAGGCAACCATTCAGTTAGCTCCTGACTTACATTTTGAACATATAAAGGGTCATCTGAATTCACCCGTTATTTACAGAGCTCAAAGCATTTGCCAGAAACCGTAAGGAGTGGGCAAGCTCAGAGATCAACTCAATTCACTCCGTTAACGTCTATGGTGGGAGGTACACAGATGTTGGACTTCCACTCACCAGACATCTGAGTAGGACCTACTGTGTGCCGGGCACTGTGCAAAGCTCTGAAGAGAGAGATGAGGAGGCCCGGTTATTATCTGTATACAATGTGACAGACATGTGAGAACCACTTAGTGCCAAGTGGAATAGTGCTGTCTCAATGGCAAGGCCCAGAGGAGGGAGGGAGCAGCTGCTTCTGAGGTGCCTGGGCCACTTATTAGCTCTTCGCTCTTAGTCAAAGTGTTTACCCTATTTCTCAATTAATCCATAAAGCAAAGCTATAACAAGTTAATCTACCCAAAGTACCTAGAACAAGGCTTAGTTAACTAAAGTCATCAGCCTCTTTCCTTGCGCTCTCCCTCTCTCCCCCACCCAGAACTACAGTGAGCGGAGGCATAGCCTGAGTTTGTGTGCTGGGCTGGGGTGCTGCACCTGGGGGGTGGGATCTTATAAGAGTAGCATGTAAGTTGTTTGTGGATAATTCTGCTGATTCAAAGAGGCTGGAGAGCTGTGTTCAATACTGAAGATCCTAAGTACTAGACAAAGGAGTTTGGGCTCAAGCATTGGAACACCAAATAATCCTCATGGACTTTCAAAAGAGCGCTTTTGGCACAGGAGGGAGAGATTGGGTGCAGCAAAGAACCCAGAAAGCTGTGACAGAATTCCAGGGGGGTGGGGGAGTGCCAAGGCCAGAACCACGCTTAGCACCTCTCTCAGCATGCAGAGGCTGAGGGGAAAGATTCAGTTCTACACCTCTCTGCCTGCCTGTAGGTTTTTTTGTTGGTAGAATGTTGGTTTGAGCCCTAGTTTGTCCCATGTAGCCATAAATCTTAATATTCTGACGTCACGTTCAGCCTTCTGGCCTCAAAGCTGATCCAGATAGACAGCTGCACACATAGCTTTGGATGGGGTTGAGTGGATGCTTGAACACATGGACACCAGTGGACAGCTGTGGAGCCTGTTGAATAGGAAGTTGTCTTATGGAATGGAGAGGTTGCTGAAGAGGGGCCCAATATGTAAAATCGCCTTGATATTGACTGCATGTAAAGATAAGCTGGCTGGCTCTCTGCTCCTGCCTGTTCCAGAGCCAGCCGCATCTTTTCATGCAATGCCAGCCTCATTCATGAGACATGATGGTGAATGTCAGAGTGAACACATTTGGCCATATTGGACACTTGGTTACCAGGGCTGCCTTTATGTCTGGCAAAGTGAACACTGTTGCCATCAATGACCCCTTCATTGACCTCAACTACATGGTTTACATGTTCCAGTCTGGCTCTACCCATGGCAAGTTCAAGGGCACAGTCAAGGCTGAGAACGGGAAGCTCATCAACAGGAAGGCCATCATCATCTTCCAGGAGGGAGATCCCACCATCATCAAATGGGGTGATGCTGGTGCCGAGTACGTCGTGGAGTCTACTGGTGTCTTCACCACCATGGAGAAGGCTGGGGCCCACTTGAAGGATGGGGCCAAAAGGGGTCATCATCACTGCCCCTTCTGCTAACACCCTCTTGTTTGATATGGGTGTGGACCGTGAGAAATATGACAATCTCACTGAAGATTATCAACAATGCTTCCTGCACCACCAACTGTTTACCCTCCCCCACCCCCCACTAGGGTCATTCATGACACATCTTTTGGCATTGTGGAAGGACTCATGACCAGGACCTCCATGCCATCACTGCCACCCAGAAAACTGTGGATGGCCTCTCTAGGAAGCTGTGGCGTGATGGCCGTGGGGCTGCCCAGAACATCATCCCTGCATCCACTGGTGCTGCCAAGGCTGTGGGCAAGGTCATCCCAGGGCTGAACGGGAAGTTCACGGGCATGGCCTTCCGTGTTCCTACCCCCAATGTGTCTGTCGTGGATCTGACATGCCGCCTACAGAAACCTGCCAAGTATGATGACATCAAGAAGGTGGTGAAGCAGGTGTTGGAGGGTCCACTAAAGGGCATCCTGGGCTACACTGAGGACCGGGTTGTCTCCTGCAACTTTAACAGGGACCCCTACCCTTCCACATTTGATGCTGGGGATGGCATTGCTCTCAATGACAACTTTGTGAAGCTCATTTCCTGGTATGACAATGAATATGGCTACAGCAACAGGGTGGTGGACCTCATGCCTCCGTGGCCTCCAAGGAGGAAGAAGCTCATCCTGGACCACCCACCCCAGCAAGGATATGATAGTAAGAGAGAGGCCATCGGCTGCTGAACAGTCCTTGTCCCAACTTAGCCCCCAACACTGAGCATCTCCTTCACAGTTTCCATCCCAGACCCCCAGAATAACAGGAGGGGCTTAGGGAGCCCTACTCTCTTGAATACCATCAATAAAGTTCACTGGGCCAATATGTGTGTGTGTGTGTGTGTGTGTGTGTGTGTGTGTGTGTGTGTGTGTATAAGCTGGCTGTCGTGGGAACTGAAATGAGTCTATTGAAGTCCTTCTGCTGAGTGGGATTCTTTGGCAAAAGTGATCTCATTCCATTTTTGCAGTCTTGTCACGTAAGTATCACTATGCCCATTTTACGGTGAAGACGACTCAAAAATTGCAGGTCCCATAGCATGGTCAGATGGCTTACAAATGTCAGATGATGGACCATGCTTAGTGTTCATGAGCCTTAATTTATAAAATAGACATCACAATAAAACAAACCCCAAGGGATGATTTATATATCAGAGAAGATGCTGTATAGATGAAAAAGGAAAGACACCATGTAGATGGGAAAGATGTGTAAGGTTTTGTCATGCTGTGGCACTGCAGTAGTGGTTTGTCACGTCTCCGCATTTGTTTCTTTTGTCTTGTGTATGGATGTACACGTGTGGAGTGCTTGCTCAAGCATGTGCATGTGAGGACAGCCGTCCACGTTGCCTGTCTTTCTCTGTTGCTCTCCACCTTATTTTTTGCTCCAGGGTGACCCTGGAGCTTGCTGTGGACAAGCTGGCTGGCCAGTGACCCCCGGGACACATATGTCTCTGGCTCCTTTTCCACAAAGCTGGGTTACAGGTCTCCCAGCTCTCCTGGCCTTCACATATGAGCTGGGGATCCCAGTTCGGGTTCTCCTGCTTGTAGCGAGCACCTGACCCCTGAGCCATCCACTTGGCCACACTTGTGTCTCGTCCAGTCAGCATCCCTCTGCCTCTCCCTCTGCGGATGGCCTTCATAGCTCCCCGGTTGTCTCAATGATGCCCTTCCTAGCTGCTTCTCTGTGATCTTGGACACAGTCTTGCTTGGATCATGCTTTGCATTTAGTCTCTTTGCTTTCGTTAATCCAGGACAGCTCTACTTTGTCTTCCATGACAGTTGTGTTTTTAAGTGTACAGGACAGTTCTGTAGCCACGTATTATGTCCCTCAATTGGTTTTACCTGATTTTTCCTCATGATTAGATTTCACCTCTGCCCTTTTGGCAGTAATTCTAAATAACTGATGGCGTGCCTGCCTTTAATACATCCTCAGAGGAGAAATCTGATTTGAGTTTATCCCATTATTAATGACATTCACTCGGGTCTTCGGGTGAGGTGGTGTCCTCCCCTTTTTTTTCTATGAAGCTGCTGCCTTTCCCCTTTTTACTAAACAATCCTTGTCACAAGATGGCTGAGCTGTGTGAATGTGCCACTCCTCTTGGACTTGTGCTCAGCAATTTTAAGGTGAATTAATGATTCATCTCTGCATTAACTGTTATTATAATGGTTGTAAAACTTCCCTAAATCAATTATCCCTTTATGTTTATTATTTATGACATCCCAGTATAAGGAAGAGATTTCCCTACTTCCTTATTTATTACTCAGTATATATTCATGGATTTTCATTTTATTCAGTGTATTATAATCGAGTGTTGTCATTATTCATTGTGATGCTCAAATTCTCCCTGAACCCAGCTGGTGGGAGCCCCATCAAGGTGGCCTCTGTGTCCTTTGACACGTTCCCATCACTCTGACTTTGTAGGGTCCCTGTGTCACCTTACTTCTTGGCACAAATGGGTGCTCAGTTTCCAGGTGTTCTCTCCTTGTCCGGACCCTGGAATTTGCCATTTCTTCCGAAAGTCTGATTTCTCTTCATTACAGTAAGGGATCTCACCGATGCTGGGGTGTGGTGGGTCACTACTTCCAGGGTTGGTTCTGAAGGATTTAGGATCAGAGATCTGTACAGTAAGGGATGTCACTGATGCTGGGGTGGGGTGGATCACTGCTTCCAGGGTTGGTTCTGAAGGATTTAGGATCAGAGATCTGTACAGTAAGGGATCTCACCAAGGCTGGGGTGTGGTGGGTCACTGCTTCCAGGGTTGGTTCTGAAGGATTTAGGATCAGAGATCTGTACAGTAAGGGATCTCACCAAGGCTGGGGTGGGGTGGGTCACTGCTTCCAGAGTTGGTTCTGAAGGATTTAGGATCAGAGATCTGTACAGTAAGGGATGTCACCGATGCTGGGGTAGGGTGGATCATTGCTTCCAGAGTTGGTTCTGAAGGCATTTTGCACACACTGTTGGCCTATGCAGATGGAAAAATATATTAACACTGTTGGAAGCTAGAATTCCACTGCTGATGGAGGAAACACAAACATGGAATTGGGGAAGCAGAGAGCAGCCCTGTGAATGTCAGACCAGAGGCCAAGGCATGATGGGAAATTACAGTTCCATACCTACACATGCAGGCTACTTAAGTGCAGAACTGCTGAAGAAAAGGACCTACTGTGTAATTTAAGATGTTTTTGTAGTTCTTTTTCTCTTTGTTTTGGGTTTTTCAAGAACAAAGACATTACTATTATTTAGAATTACTTAAGATTGTAATTCCAGAAAACAGATTCGTACGATCTTGAAAACCCATCCCTGCTTTGTTTTTAGCCAGAGCTTGCTGAGCCTGGGGCCTGTGCCAAAGACTGCCAGGCCTAGCTCCTTCTTGCTCCTGTAAACAGTTGTATTTGTGTTAGAAGTAAGTTTGGCCTATTTTTATGTGTATATTTTATATCTAGTTTACGTAAATAGAGTCATACAAATTTATGATTGCCTGTATTTGGCTTCTCGTATTTAATATTATTGAAGATCTGTTCGTATTGTGAATATTGGTAAATTTTCCCTGCTCTAAAGTATATGAATTATTACTTTTCTGCTGCTGTGGTAAAACTCCATGACCATGGAAACTTATAGGAGAAAGGGTTTATTTGTACAGTTCCAGGGGAACAAGAGTCAGTTACGGCAGAGAGACATGGCAGGCAGAGTGGCAGGAACAGGAGCTGAGGGCTTACATCTTGAATTGTAACACGAAACAGAATGAATGGTCATTTCACTCTCAAAGCCCACCTTTAGTGACGTATTTCCTCCAGCAAGGCCACACCTCTAAAAACCTTCCAAACAGCACCATCAACTGGGGACCAAGTGTTCCAATGCCCGAGACTTATGGGGTGTGCCATTCAAACAAAAACTGTCTCCTTTCCCATGAGTTCTAGGTAATGAACCCAAGGCTTTGTGCAAGCCAAGCAAATGCCGCACCTCTGCACTGCACACCTGACCACTAGAAAGTGTTCTGCACGGACTACATTTTCCCTGTTACATGAATGCCAAATCCTTCTTTAAAAACGTTTGCTTTGGTGTGGACGAGCCAGGGCCTTGTGCTCTGTCACAGAGCTGTACTTTCATTTCTTACACGGAATGCACTATGAACACTCTGTGCATGCCTTTTCATGAAGATAAGCCAAGTATCAGTTCGGGGCATTTGTGTTTCCTGGCATATGTATATTAAGTATGTATACATAGTTTTTTTTTTTTTTCAGCTGTAGAAGCTATTGCCAGACAGTTTTTCAAAGCAGTTATTGAATTTCACTCCTGACAACAGTGTGAGGCTTCAGCTCTCACACATCTTCACCAGCACTTGGTCTTGTTAGTCTTTTTAATTTTAGTGTATGTGGTGATTAGGTAAAGCTTCATTGAGAAGAAGGCTCTACAGCAGTAGTTCTCAGCCTGTGGGTCATGACTTTCACAGGGGTTGCCTAAGACTATTGGAAAACACTGATGTTTGCATTACAGTTCATAACAGTAGCAAAATTACAGTTATGAAGTAGCAGTGAAAGTGATTTTATGGTTGGGGGTCACCACAACGTGAGGAACTGTATTAAAGCGTCACAGTGTTGGGATGGTTGAGAACCACTGGCCTAGAGTGTTTGCCCGTCCCAAAGCTATTCACTGCTTTGAGTCTGACTGTCTCAAGCTGGCTGTCTTCTGCACATGGTTCCATGCTGCTCCCCAGGGTATGGCGGCACACCATTGCTGCATCCAGATGTATGGTTATATTAGGCTCTTTCAGTATGCGAGGATCAGAGGTATTTCAAATATCATGAGGACTGTGGTGCAGAGGGGAAGGCTGGTGAAGTACGTGTCTTAAGAAAGAGCAGCAGGAAAGTCATTCAGGACAAAAGGCAGCTCAGAAACCCAGACACTGGGCCAGGCACGGGATCTGTTGCTTCTTCCTGTAGAATTCCCATACTGTTCTTGTCTTGCCGGTTCTGCCTGTAGCCCTCATTCTGTTAACCTTCCCAGTAAGGACTCATCCCTAGAGCCTGTTTCAGACCAAACATTCACATACGGTGCATCACAGGCTGCAGCCAGCCCCCAAACTAGATATTGTATGTCTCAGAAACATATCTTTAGAGTGGGGTGAAGAGTGGAGTCTTGTTCTGTAGATGGCAGGTGCTTGTGTGCGGTGGGCTGGACGGGTTGAGGATGTGTGAGATGGGTCTGGTGGTTAGGATCCTGTTTTCAGAGAGCCAAAGGGTTTGCCAGCCAGCACTGACTAGGGAGCAAGAGTGCCAGGTTTTCCAGTCCCTTCTCCAGAGCCCATTTTCTGCTACCCCACATTAAGTGGTGAGAGTGTTGGAAATTCAGAGATTTGATGAAAGCCAATTATAGCTCAAGTGAGAGGTGAAGGGAGCCGGACCTCCCAGAAGCTGAGGTGGTCCATGGGGCAGTGTATTTTAGTCTATGTCTGTGTGTCTCTTGGGTATGGGTATGAATTAGAAATACAGTCACGGGGAGGGAACTTGTCTTGCTGAGCTAGAGGTCATAACAAAGAAGAGACTGAGTGTGAGGGCAAGACAGGAGACTTTAATGCCATGACAATGTGGAACTTAAAAAAAAATCCAATTCTGACACAGGAGTGAGAAGAAACAATGGAGTCACATGGGGGGGGGGTGCTCTTAATGCAGCTGGGACTGGAGCGGAGAGGACTGAACAGCAATCCAGGCTGCTCTGAGACTCCCTGAGAAGCACAGTTAATAGGCTCTGAATCTGAGTAGATGCAAGGCAGAGCCTCGGTGTCTGAGGAACGTGTCCTGAGACCATCAGCTCTCAGCTGCAGGACCCTGACTCTCCTGCCTGCCCACCCTACAGACCTCTCAGCTGCTGTCCTTTGGTGAGTCGGTTCCTCAAGTGGTCAGCGGTGTCAAGGACAGCCAAGGCAGGAGGAGTGGGCTGCTGCTGTTGGTGGAGTAGTGGTGCCACTCACCAGATGGGACAGCTGATGCTCGGGGTAGAAAGGGAATCCCATTTTTCTCAGGTGAGGTTACATGCGGAACCTTGCTATGGGGACACTGATGTCCTGTCCCTTGCCTGTTAGCTAGATCCTCTTAACTACTGAAGTCCACGTGCCAAAGTAAAACTCTAGAGAATTCAGAACCCTAGTCTCTCCACTACAAAAGGCATGCCAGACTTCTTTAAGACTTGAGAGATTCTCTCAGTCCCGGTGACTGTTCCAGCTCAGCTCCATTTGGGTTCCCAGAGAGGACCCTGCAAGTGCCTTGAACCCACGGGAGGAGGAGTGATTGAGAGTCACATCTGAGATGTCTCATTGAGCCTAAGAGGAGTCTTCAAGAAGGGATACACTGCTGCTGTCTTCACCAGGTAGAGCTTGGAGGAGGGAATGAAATGCTGAGCTGGCAGCTGGCCAGGGCTCTCAGCTAGAGGCAAATGAGCAAACTCATGTTCACTTTCCTGTGCTCACATCTAACTGGTTGTTTCATTGTTGTTGATGGGAGATTCAGTCTCAGGGTCTTGGACTTTGAGAGGCGAGTGCTCTACCTGTAAGCCATATCTCCAGCCCCTAGTTTACATTTCCTTGGGAATGCCACCTTCAAGACTGTGCCCGTACATGCTTAGGACTATTTTGTGCTGACTTTCCCCCTCTGCTCCTGTTATCTTTTTACTGCCTCCCACTTCGTGCCCCGGAGACACTAGGCAGGTGGTCTGTTGGATGATGGAGGGACTGAGGTAGGGAACACAGGCAATGCCTGTGAATAGGCATCCCTAGTGGGAAGGACCCTGACCCAGAGCCCCCGGGTGGAGCAGCCAGCTGGGGTTGGGAGTTGATGTGTGAACCGTTCTCCAGGGCTTACTAAGTAGACAGCAGGAGACAGGAAATCCCAGTCAAGGAAAGTAGAAGGCATGTGAGCTTGAAATGACGTGATGTCCTTAGAGAAAATAGGTATCATAAAGAGAAAAAGAGAAAACATTATTGGGGTTTGAGAGTTTATGAGAGGTGAATATGGACCAGCTCACTCTGGCATTAAAAGTCGTGCTTTCTAATATAGGCCTTGCCCTCCCAATAGAGTGGCAGGGGGAGCTGAGGAGGGTTTTCATCAGGGCTCTGATTTGTGTGTAAGAAAGGAGGGCCACCTCATCTGTCCTCCACCTCTTCTGAACGGCAGACAAGACACACTGTCATCTTTTAATATCTGAGAACATTCAGGTCCTGGAGGTTAAAAATCTTGCCAAAGGTCTTAGGAACCAGAAAGTAGAGGGCCCAGAATAGACTTGGCTTCCTAGCTTGGGCCCTTTCTCCTCATACATCGCCATTATTAATAGTCTTCTAGAAAGCTGCTTGTGGCTGGGTGGTGGGTAGGCCTTGGGTAGTGGGTAGAGGCTGGGTAGTGGGTAGAGGCTGGGTGGTGGGTAGAGGCTGGGTGGTGGGTAGGCCCTGGGTGGTGGGTAGGCCCTGGGTGGTGGGTAGGGGCTGGGTGGTGGGTAGGCCCTGGGTGGTAGGTAGGCCCTGGGTGGTGGGTAGACTCTGGCAGAAGCAAGATGAAACAAATGGCCATTTATATACTCTCACTGAAGGAGCGTGGTGCTGGGAGCTGTGGCCTGTGTGTTCAGGGGCCCCACCTCTATGCCAGAGCACAGAGAGGAAGAATCCATGGGAAGGAAGCCCCATGCATACAGCCCAGCACTAGCCTGACAGTCCATCCATCACTGTCTCATTCATGAACGCAGAACAGCAACTGTGGTGTGGTGCTGGCGTTTATCTGTCAGTGGCTGGCTTCTGGAAGCTTGATCCCTGGTGCTGGTCGGCTCCACGTCCCTGATCCCAGGGTGACCCCCAAACCACAGACACAAGTCCTTTGCCTCTCTGTGTGTTTTGTGAATTGAAGTTTTTTTTTTTCTTAAAGGTAACATAAAGCAGAGGTGATGGTGGCTTGTAGATCAGCCAAACCCAGATTATACTTCTGTTTGCTGCCTCCTTAACTCACTGTGGAAGTCATTGAATATGTATGAGCCTCGGGCTCCTCATCTCTAAAATGAGCAAAGCCAAACATACCTGGAAAGATGTCTGTGATGATTAAAATGTGCCAATGTTTCAAAAGTGCCTTGGAGCACAGCCTGGTACAGATGAGTCCTCGGGTTATGGCAGTTTTAATTATTGTTCTTATCACTGTCACCACACCACTACTGCTGCCACTGCAGTGAAAGAATGTTCTGGAAATAAAGACTAGTGGGAACAAAATGCCTTCTAGTCCTACTACCAGGATGCAGTTGCCCTGTTAATTTACTTCTGTTACCTTTGGAGCCCCTCCCCCAGTTCTAAACACAGGAGATTTTATACTCAGTTGGCTTTTTTTTCCTTTGTGGAGGGAACTGCACCTTAATTTTTTCCTTATTTTTAATAGATCTTTCTCCCTGATTATAAGAATACTGTATAAGACTCAGGAAGCAAAAGAAAAGCCATACATACTTCCAGTCTCCCGCCCAGACCAGGGACAGGCACCGCCAACAATCTGATGTCTCTCCTCTCAGTCCTTCTTATTCGTGTTTTATTATAGAGTGGATATTGCATTATGGATTCAGTTTTTATGTGATTTTTTTTCCAGTTCACATGATATTTAGAATATTTTCTTAGTGTAAGCATCATTTTCCTAGGCTGCTTAATAGTCCATCAAATAGCTCTGCCGTAATTTACATAAATATTTGCTTACTGTTAGACATCTAAGTTTTTTCCTCTTTATCGGTCTAAGTCGCTCCTTGTAACAAACAGGGCCAGCCTCAGTGCAGCCAGGACGCTCACGGTGAACTCTTACCATTCCTCTAGTTCCCAGTGAGTTATCATGGAAGACTCGGGCCAGTGGCAAACCATCTCAAGCTTAGAGACAGTCTGGAGCCACTTCCCAAGAGGGCTTCTTTGCCACACTCTGCAGGGTCCATGCAGTGTGTGTAGTCCCCTCTGCCCTGTTGAATCTGGGACATGGGATCCCAGCTCTGTGCTGGGCAGGACCTGGGAACCCAGACTGCCCTTCTCACCCACAATGCTCAGAGCCTTGAGAATGTCCCTGCGATCAGAACGTTCATGTCCACTAGTGCCTCGGGACAGGGACTTGTCAGAGTACGAGAGTCACTGTGGCTCTAGTATTTTTAAATGTTTTAGATTTTAAAAGTACTTCATGGGTACTTTGCTTGTATGTATGTGTGTACCCAGTGCCCATGGAAGCAGAAGAGAGCATCAGAGGAACCTCAGACAACTGTGAGCCATCATGTGGGAGCTGGGAGTTGATTCCAGTTCTTCTGGAAGAGTAGCCAGTGCTCTCAACTGCTGAGCCATCTCTCCAGCCTCTCCAGTCTTTTTTTAAATTAACATGTATTTATTTGTTATGCATATGTATCATGTACAACATGAAGTTTTGAAGTAAGTACATATCATAGAATGGCCAAGTCAAGCTAATTTGTACATTAATCTCACATACTTTTCATCTTTTGTGGTGAGAAAGCTTAAAACATACTCAGCACTACTTTCTTTCTTTCTTTCTCTCTCTCTCTCTCTCTCTCTCTCTCTCTCTCTCTCTCCATGATTGCCTGTATGTTGGCATATGTGTATGTGGGGGTATGTTTGTACATGTGCGTATGTGTATTGTGAAGCCCTGAGGCTGATGTTAAGAATCATCTCCATTGTTCTTCCACCTTATTCATTGAGGCAGGGTCTCTTAAACCAAATTCAAAGAAAAAGTTTTGCAATCCAGCTTGCTTAGAGATCTGTCATCTCTACCTTCTGAAACTGGAACTCTAGGTGGGATACCATGTCCACCTTGTGTTGATGTGGGTTCCGGGGATCTGAGCTCTAGTCAGCATTTTTCAAGAATATAAAGCACCTTTATTAATTACAGTGATTAGTGGGCTCCAGTGTGGGTGAACCCAAAGAGTACTCTGCTGAATGAAATAAGCCATGTGCAGAAAGGCTGGATGGTCTCATTGTGGAATCACTCCTGTGGTCATGAAAGTTCTCATGTTCAGACTTGCTCTGGAACCCAGGACAAATCATTTCCTCCGGGTAGTGTAGATGATGTGCATGGCCACATCAGCATTGAGAGTCCCTGCCCCCTTCCTCAGGCCTGGGGTTAAAATGAGCATCCTGAAACAGGTCACACATGCTTCTCCAGAGTCTAGAACTAGAACCCAGGCAACTACCTATCATTTTCCATCCCTGTCACTTCCTCCTGACAGCAGGTAGATAACGTGGAGACCGAAGGGGTAGAAGTATCTGCCAGTGGTTGGAGATACTGGATTCAGAGCCCTGAACGACCAACTGTTTTCTCTCTCTGAGGCTTTCTTCCCTCCCTCCCTCCCTCCCTCCCTCCCTCCCTCCCTCCCTCCCTACCTACCTACCTACCTCTCCCTCCCTCCCTCTCTCTCTCTTTCATGCACTTGGTACCATTATTCATTCTCTCGTCTGTCAGATGTTAACTGAGCCCCAGCTTTGTACACATCACGAGTACAATACAGAGGTGAGACAGCTGTGTTCTCGGGGTGCATGTGTCTAGTGCAGAGACCAGAAGAAACACTAAAGGACAAGGTGCCTGCTGCAATGTGATGCCCGATAGATGGGCAGAGTGATGAGTGCCTGAGTCAGCCTAAACACTGTAGCCAAGGAGTTCAGCAACACTTACCTTGCGCTTACCTTGTGCTCCAAGGTGGAAAGTGAATAGACCTTTTGTATAGGCGGTGGGGAGGCCGTTCTGGGTGGACGAACAAGCATGTACTCAAGCGCAGGAGAACACAGTATGTTCGGAGGCCACAGGGAGTCTGGGCTGGAAGGGGAGGGGCCAGAGCAGAAACATCTGCTTCCACTGACTTCTTAAGAGGCTCATTTTATCACTAAATAGCAATGATGGTCTTTTTAGTTCAGTGTTTGAAAACGGTTCCCTTTTTTGCTGTGCCTTTCCAGTTTTTTAGAGTAACATGTGCATTATGGAAATTTTGAAGACTGGGCTGGGTGTGGCAGCCCGTCCTGTAATCTCAGCACTTGGGAAGTAGAAGTCCAAGTTTAAGGCCGGCTTTAGCTACATGAGTCGATGTCGCCGGGCAGAAGGGGGGGGGGCTTGCTAGAGAGATGGCTCGGTGATTAAGAACACTGACAGAGGACCAGGTTCAATTCCTGGCACCCATGTGGTAGCTCACAACTGTCTGAAACTCCCAAGCCAGGGGATCCACCACCCCCTTCCAGCCTCTGTGGTTACTGCATACACAGGGTGCACAGGCATGCATGCAGACAAAATGCCCATACACATAAAATAAAATGAAAAAAAAAAGAAATAAAACTAATTAAAATTTTAAGTGAAAAAGAAGGAAGTTTGAAAAGTAAAAAGTAGAAAGAAAAAAATCACTGGTAGTCTAACTGGCTAAAGGCAGCTTTAACATCTTGATGCATTTCTATTCAATGTTTTTTCACACTGACTTTTTATATAGCTGTGAATGTTATGATTATAATTTTAACCTTTGTATATGATGCTCCTTTCTACATCTTTCTAAGATTTGCCAAAATGAATGTGTATGTCATTATAAAATAACCATGATCACAAAGCATACCAGCTGAGATAGCTATTCAATTTTTTTAATAGCATATATTTTCTTTACTTTTACAGATTTCTTGCGGCTCAGAACACAATTTGGCAGTAATTAGTAAGTAACTTTTACACTGATAACAGTTGATTGTGAAACCCATGTAACAGAATTGGAGAAGACTCTTTGGGGCTTTGAGGAGCCAGGCTTGGTGGTGTACATCTGTAACCCCAGCATTCTAGAAGCTAAATACAAGTTCCAAGCCAGTCTGGGATATATAGTAAGACTGTGTGTCCTGTGTGTGTGTGTGTGTGTGTGTGTGTGTGTGTGTGTGTGTGTGTGTGTGTGTGTGAGAGAGAGAGAGAGAGAGAGAGAGAGAGAGAGAGAGAGAGAGGGAGGGAGGGAGGGAGGGAGGGAGGGAGGGAGAATTTGGGGGACATTTTTGGTGACATTAGAAGCCCATTTTATGAATATTTCAGACTATATCATTGAGTATCTTTTAAAGCACCTGAGCTAGCTCCTGCCTCAGAAAATAACATTTAAAGATCTAATGCATATTCTTGGGCATCATGTATAGACAGCGAGACATAAAACTGGGGAGTGTGTTGGACACTTCTGGACCTCTGGGTAAACCCATTCTAGAAAGTTCTTTCCTCTTGGTCTGGCTCTGCCTTGGAAGCACAGGGCTTGGCTCCCTGCCCTTGCTGCCTGGTGTACAGCAGCACCAGGGACTCCTAGTCAGACACAGACCCAGTTCATTGAGATTTGCTTTTGCCTGGCTCTGGATAATGCAAGTTCAAGGTTTTCATGATTGCACCCAGGAGGCATTCATTCAGGAAAGCTCTCTGTTACTTTCCCTGATGAAACTGCACAGTATGGCAGAATGGGGCTTCTTAAACTCTTGTTGCTCATGACCCCTTTCCACGCAACATGATCCAGGTGTACAGGTGTATACAAGTGTATACAAACCAGACAAGTACTGGCAATACCTCATAAAGAAATTTATTTTAAAAACAGTTTTTTGGTATACATGAAATTTTATTATTAAAGGACAACAGCAGACTTGTGTACTAATGAGATGAGTGTGCATTTATTTTTACATAGAGAGTTAACTCTTGGTTGAAAGTTTGATATTGGGTGTCGTCAGTGCTGAGAACACCACTTCCCATGAATACCCAGTACAAGACAGCAGTTTGTTTAGGACCATTTCAGAGATTGCTGAATTAGGACATTCTGTCCTAAGCCAAAATTCCCTTGATGGTGTGTGTGTGGGGTGGGGGGCACACATAGCACTTGTTTCAGGGATCAGAATTCATGTCTTTAGGCTTGGTGCAAGTGCTTTTACTCACTGAGCCATCTGGCCAGTTCTATTTAATGACTTAAAAGAAATCCAAATCTGCAGCTCATATAGCAGTTTTCAAAATCAAGCATTATATCGTAGCACAGCCCGAAGATACACCACTTTGATGCTGCTGAGGCAGGACATTGAGAAAAAGTCGAAACAAGTCTTTGTTCTCATACTTTGACATCATGCTTCTAAAGGAGCAAAAACCAATTTATATCACAGGGAGTCCGAGCTGAGGTGTTTCAGGAAGGGTTTGCTGGCCTTGTCATGTGTTCAGAATCAAGGCCACAGTGAAGTCACATGATACAACGTGGGCAAGCGCTACCAATGACACCTTGGCTTCATTACATATTTGATTTTGAAATAATTTGTTATTGTCGTGTGTTTAGAAACCTTTTACTCCTGCCAAATTTTTCATATTCACAAATCCGTATGAGGTTGTCACCACAGTTTAAGAAACTGGGCGTTATAGACTGCAGTATAGTGGCAAGGGTCCAGAGTTCAGTTCAGGCTTCTGTACTAGTGGGAACTCAGACAAGGTATTTAACCCCTCTCTGCCTCATTTTCCTTGTCATTAAAACAGCCCGGCACATAGTGTTAATGTGATAGAGTATGGGCTGCTCTTGCAGAGAACCCCAGTTTGGTCCCCAGCAGTCATGTCCAGCAATGACAACCACCTGTAACTCCAGCTCCAGGTAATACAAAGCCCTCTTCTGGCCTCCATAGACACTGAGCTCACTTGTACAAACACATACACACATAATTAAAACTGAAAGTAAATCTTTTTAAAAAAAATAGTTAAAAAAAATTTAAGCAATGTTAGTTGCTGTTATTTAATGTGATTAGTTCCCTGGGTTGCCTTTGTTAGGCTTTAGTTCTACCTGTAAATTAGAAGGTTTAAAACCAAACACCAAGTTTCCCTCCAGCCTCTGCCTCCCTCTTGCCAGTGGTTTGTTCTGTTTCCGTGTCCTAGCCTCAGACTCCAGGCTTCTGGAAGGGAAGCACTCGGTGCCCTCCTCCCCTTTCTTGCCTGTGCACAGCACCTGGCTAAGCAGAGCCAGAAGCACGCTTGACCTGAGCCAGACTGACGCAGACTTCCCGGGGCTGGAGGGGTTTGAGTGTTTGTCCCACTGTCATGTGTGAGAACCAAGGGCAGCAGAGAAAAGCTGCCAGCAGCCGTGGAAAGGCAGAGGAGCTGGAGTCAGGCGAAGCTAGAAAAGGTAGCAGCAAGCCTGTCTGCCTTGCAGCAGGAGCAGGTAGTTGACACCGGAACTGCTGTGGTCTGGCTGTAATTAAGACAAGCTAATGAGAGAATCGAAGGCGGGGCCCAGTCGCTGCTGCTGTCACCGGATGGAGCAAGGCAGTTTCCCCTGGGACCAGCATGGCCAAAAGGGTAATCTATACACAATGCACACAGCTCAGCCACAAGAGACGGCCCAAGCTAGCAGAGCTGGAAGCTGACCGACAGAGACAGCCTGGTACCTGGATCGAGGAGAGCCAGCCCGCAGACAGCTATGATTCCAACCAACCCCTCTCTGTGTGAACTCCATTTCCCTCCTCACCCATGCAATGGGGGTAATAATTCCTGAATGCAGGACTGTGGTGCAGGTTAGGCAAGATAAAATCCACAAGTTGCCTCTTGTGTCTATTTCTTTGTTTCTGATTTACCTTGGTATGGAAAGTGGTAGAGAACTGTTCTAGTGAAGCATTTCTTTGTTGGGAGAGGGAAATGAAGATATTTTGGGAAAGAGGTGTCCCATATTATCTCAGCGAGGCTGTCAGAGTCAGTGGGGGGTGGGGGGGGACTGGACAAGTGTTTGAGTCCTTTGAAATGAGACATTGTTCTGGTTTGGAGCTTGGAGGTGGATAGAGCACATGCCTCATCTGCACGAGGAGGCTCGGGGTTTGATCCCAGTACCATACACAATAAAAATATACATATAAGTCAATAAATGAGCTGGGTATACTGGTACGTGCCTGGAATCCCAGCACGTGGGAGGCTGAGACAGTGTCATTGAGTTAGAGGTCAACCTAGTTTCCATAGTTACGTTACATGGTTACAGTTGCCATGCTGACCAGGGCTACATTGTGAGACCTGTTCTACCCCACTAAAGTAAATGAAATAATAATAAAGGGAAATGGAAATTTAATTTATTCATTTATTGTGTGTATGTATATGTACCTTCATAAGTTTATATGTACCACGTGCATAATGGTGCCCACAGAGGTCAGAGGGCATCAGATCGCCTGAGTCCCCCGGGTACTAGGAACTGAGCCCAGGTCCTCTCCAGCTCCACAAACATAATTTTCATTTGGTCCTTAGTGCCCAGGACTGACTCGGTGTGTTAAACAGAGAGCTCCAGGGTCAGGAAAGGTAGGCCTGGTCACAGCATTCCCAGATGTCCATCTGCTTGGGGGCTAAGACTCAGGTGCTCCGGGGTAATACAGTCCCCAAAGGATGCCCTGCCGAGTGCATGCTTTGCAGGCAGAAGTAACGAGAAGCTGCTGCCTGCCCACCCTGGCTGGAGGCCAGCAGGAGAGAGGCAAGCTGGAGAAGAGCCCTAGCAGCTTGAGCCCCTGGTCCCAGCTGCCTGCTCCCCAGCCCCATTGCCCCGCTGTATCACACAGACTCCTGCCTCCAGTCCGCTCTGAACCAGCACCAGTACCTGGGACTAGAGCCCACACGGGATAGACTTGGAATACTTCCAGAAGAGACTGGAATGGAGTCAGAAGAAACCAGACTTTGCTCACGAGCAGGAGCCTTACTAGCGGACAAATGTTTGCTGACCAAACAGCCTGGCTAGGGAAGTGAATCAAAGAAGGGGAAAGGATGGCGTGGAGGATACGCCGTGTCTTGGGGAGGAAGCCCAACGTCACAGAGTAAATGTGTTCTAACCCACTTTATGGACAAGGGTTAGCTGGGTTAAACGGGTTGCCCAGAAGTGTACATGGTCAAGCTGTCAGCGTGCCTGGGACGACTCTTCCCACCCACCACATCCTGTGCCTGCAGCAGTAACAGGTGCTTACGTTATTAACCTCACACAGTTGCTAGTAGAATACTGACGGACACAAAAGGAAGGGTACGGTGTTAGCTGTTACGTTTATCTGTTATGACCTCATAGAAGGGAGTGATTATAATTGACTGTAAGGGGCCTGAGACCCAGGGACCCACTGAGAGCTGTACAAGCTGGAGAAAAAGGTGTCTTTATCCTGGATGTCAGTGTCCCGGACAAAGTCTGCATGTAGCTGCAGATGCCACGGTGAGATGAATCCTGACCCTCTCAGGGATCTGGACATCTCAGTAGCCCTTGAGACAGTGCCAACCCAGATTTGTTCCAAGCCAGGATTCTGCTACCCATTCCCCAAACAGGGACCCAGGCTCTGCCTGTCCAGCCAAGGGCAGGGTTCTTGGCAGCCACTTTTCAGCTTCCTCCAGAGAATAGAATTCTACGAGGTGACTTTTTCTGCAGCTAAGTTTCTTTCTCCTCTTCTTTGGCAGTTTAGGTGAGTCCTTCCCTTAGTTTCCCAATTAAGTCTTTCTTGGCATGTCTGGTACTTGCCTCCAGGCCCCTGTGGTGAGGCAGGATGGCAGGTGGTGTGAGTCCCTGCCTGGGAAGGACTGTTAGATCTAGCCCTGCGGGTGCTGAGATGACAGCTGAGGAGAGAGCGGAGTCCATTGCCCTAACTGAGGTGGCCACTCCACCTCCTGCAGTTACCCTGCTCCGCTGAGCCGGATCCCCAATCTGTAATCATGCCACCATGATGCCCACCCCAGAAGTGGGTCTTCCCGAGTGGCATGGGCATGAAGAGTTCCTACTCTGTGCCTGCACATCATAGGTACCTGGGCTGGTGCTCACTCACCTGGCTCATTCGTCTTCTTTATTTCTGTCCACCCAGGATTTCCCTCCATAGCTTCCATTGTAGACAGGCTGCTGTTGGCAGAAATGAGCAGGGTCACATGGCCACAGTACTCAGAAGACCCTTGCTAGGAAAGCAGCTCAGTGAGCAAAGGGCTAGCCATTTGTTCTAGTCACTTTTCTTCTTCTTACTTGACAAGAGCAACGTGAGGAAGACAGAGTTTATTTTGGCTCACAGTTCCGGGGATACAGTCCATCTTGGTAGGAAGTCACGGCAACTAGAATAGAAGGCAGCTGCTCACATTGTGCACAGGAAGTGGAGCCTGACCAATACTGGCGCTCAGCTCACTTCCTCCTTTTCATTGTGTCTGAGACCTCAGCTGATGGAACGGAACCACCCCCTTTTAGGGTGAAGTGTTCCCACCTCAATTAACCCAATCTAGAGTAACTGTCACATCATGTGTTTGTTGGCCAGCCAGTCTTGTCTACTCAGTGGGCTCCAGGGCAGTGATAGATCCTGTTGCAAAAACACAACATGGATGGCTCCTGGGGAATGACACCTGAGGTTGGCCTTTGGCCTGTGCACACATGTTCATACAGAGGAGGAGGTAGGCAGGCAGAGAGAGCTGGCCTTTCTCCGCACTCCACCCAGACCCTGTGAAAAGGATGTTATTGGTGATGGCTTTCTGGAGCACAGGCTTGCCAGACAGCCTTTGTTAAAGGAGTGTATATTGGCAGGAAGAAGCACGGTCCCTACTTTTCGAAGCAAAGCCAGTTCTTGTACCAAATTGAAATGATAGTTTGGGCCTCATTTTACTGGTGATTTACAGCTGTTGCACCCTTGAACCTTTGTTAGATGTATGGGAAGCATCTGCCCCTAGCCTGGCACTCATCAAACAGGGCCATGTCAGAGTTTAATAGAGAAAAGTGTAATAGAGGAAAATTACTTTTTTACTTTTATTTTATGGCACTAGCAATGGTACCTTTGAACCCCGGGCTTTGCAGAGTGCTTTGAAGCATGTTCCAGCTTGCGTGTCCGTCTGTGGCATGTGATAGGCAGGCTATAAATGCCTTCTCTGGTGATGCCGTTTCATTTTCATAGCTACGTGATGAGTCAGTACTGCCATGAACATTGCTATGCCACTGTGGGAAAGTATAGTGATAGGATAAATTTCCAGAAGTGAAATTATTATGCAAAAGGGAAATTGTATTTTCAATTTTGCAAGACATTGCAAAATTCTCCTCCATAAGGATGATAGCATTTTTTCATTCCAATCAATAATATGCAACAGTGCCCACTTTTTTTTTTGCAGTGTGCCTAATAGAGGGTTGTAAAGATTTGGATTTTTGCCAGTCTGATGTGACTGGTGAGCAACTATTCAAGGTGGCTTTTTAATTATTTTTTGTTTCATTTTGTTTTGAGACAGTGTCTCTACATAGCTCTGGCTGTTCTAGAACTCACTGTGTAGATAGGGTTGGCTTTTGGACTTACAGAGACCCACCTGCCTCTGCCTCCTGAATACTGGGATTAAAGGCGTGCCCACTATTCCTGACTTTTTTTTTTTTTTACTTTATACATTTGAATGTTTTGCCTAAATGTATATTTGTGTACCACATGCTTGCCTAGTGCTCATGGGGCCCAGAAGAGGGATTTACAGAAAGTCACTAACCACGCTGTGGGTGCCAGGGTCTAACCCAGGTCCTCTGCAAGAACAGGCAAGTGCGCTTAGCCCCTGAGCCGCTCTTTAGCTCTTCTAATTACTTCTGAACTTGAAGCACATTTATGGACTGGCAAGATGGCTCAGTGGGTATAGACATGCCTCTAAGCCTGAAAACCTGAATTTCAACCCCATGACTGACTTGGAGCTCCAGAAAACTGAGGTTGTCCTCTGACCTACACACACACACACACACACACACACACACACACACACACACACACACACACAAGGATATAACATTTGTGATGACCAATCTTGGTAGTTAGCCTGGTTAGGTTGGGAAGTAAACGAACGATTACTAAGGCAACTGACATCGTACCTACCTGAGAGGGCCTCCACGTCAATGTCTATGATGTGTTTCCAGAGATAATTAGACCACGAGGGTTTTGACCTCATGAATGGTTTAATCTGTCAATGGGTTCAAATTTTGAATAGACTCTTGGGAGGTCTGGGTGGTGAGGCCACTTGGAGGAAGCGGTGGCTTGAATGTATTCTCAGGGCCTGGATCTTGCCCTACCCACTTCCTGTTACTGCTCCAGGCTGCTTCCTGTCTGCCATGATGTGAGCTGCTTTATTGTGCCCTCCTTGACACAATGACTGAAGCCTCAGACATCATGACCCAAACATATTTTAAATTATTTGTTGGGTCACAGCACTGATACAATTTATAGAACATATATAGTGCATTTAAATCCTAAGGATTTGGATTAATAACTTTTCACACAGATATGTGCCCAAGAACTACCACCTAGGGCAAGATACAAGACATTTCCAGCACCTCAAAAGACAACCTCATGCCCCATCCCAGCCGATAACTCTCCCCTAGTGGGGAGCCTCTGTTCTTCTGTCTCTAAAGATGAGATTTGTCAGTGTGAACTTCATGTAAATGCACGTTCCTGCTGTTTGGCTTCTGACCAGCACATCGTGTCTCTAAGAATTATTCATGCTGTATGCAGCAACAGCTCTTTGTTGTTGCTCGTTATTATTATTCCTCTCTGTGATTGTACCACATTGTGTTTATCTGTTGAACTGTTGGTGAACATCTGGTTTCTGTGAGGGTTTATGAGGAAAGCTGCAGTGAGTATCTCATAGATGTCTCCTGCATGTGAAATTAAAAAGAGGAGCTGTAGGTCACATGTTTAGTAATGGACACCTGTGGTGTTTGGATGAGAATGGCCCTCAGAAGTTCATGTTTGAATGCTTGGCCCCCAGTCAGTGGAACATTTTGGGAAGGATTAGGAGGTGTGACCTTGTTGGAGGAAGTGTGTCACTGGGTGGGCTTTGAGGTTTCAAAATCTCATACCATTCTAGTTAGCTTTCTGTCTGCCTTGTGGTTGTCTCAACATGTAAGGGGTGAGCAACAACTGCTGTAGTGCTCTGCCTGCCTGCCTGCCTGCTGCTGCTGCTGCCATGCACCTGCCATAATGGCCATAGATTCACCCTCTGGAACTCTGGGTCCCAAAATTAAATACTTTATTTTACAAGTTACCTTGGACTTGGTGTCTCTTCATTGCGATATAAAAGTAACTGACACAGTGCTGTTTAAGTGTTTCCTAGAGTAGTTGCACCAGTTCATACCTGCAATCTGTGAGTGCCCCTTGACTCTATGTCCTCCCCAGGTATGTCAGCCTCAGGGCCTTAGGCCACTCTGATGAGTGTATGGTACAGCATCTCACTGATTTTAATTCATGTTTCTGTTAAAATATTGCAGCTAATGACGTGGAAAGCATTTGCCTATGCTGGTAGACTGCTTGGAAGCTTCTTTTCAGTCCAGAGGTGTTAAATCTTTGCCCACTGTTTTACAGTGGATTGTCTGGTTTTCCTTAATGATTTGTGGCTTGCAGAGTCCACCATTTATTGGAAAATTGCACTGCAAACACCTCTTTCAACCCTTTGCCATCTTTATAATATCTTTTGGTGAGTAGATGTTCTCTGTCCTAGGGAAGTCCAGATTATCAATCTCTTCTTCAATGCTTTGAGGTATTGGTACCCAGTTTAAGACAGCTGACCCACTCCAAGGTCATGAACATTTTCTTCTGTATTTTTTTATGTGGAATTTTGTTTTGCCTGTTACGTTTAGAACAGAAACTCCATCTCAAATTCATTTTTAAAACATTGCTTCAGCACTGTCTATTAACAAGTTTAATCTTTAGCCACTGAACTACAGGGACCTCTTAGCTAAAGGTCAAGAGATTGTATATACATATGAGTGTGCTTTGAGACGAGTCTTTCTTTCTATTATTATTAGTTTGGTTTGTAAGACTATTATACTATTCTAGCACTCAGACTGCTGAGGCAAAGATCACTAGTTGGAGGATAATCTGGGCTACATAGCAAGACCCTGTCTCAACACACAGACATACACACACACAGACACAGACATACACACACACACACACACACACACACACACACACACACACACACACACACACAGGCCTTTTTAGTTCCCATCATCTTAGTTATTTTAAGTGGGGTTCAGCATTCTTTCCTATGTTGAGGCCACAGACATTCCCTCCTGTGAGAAGGGTTACTTCATCCCTACATTGGTTTATTCATTGCTGTTGTAATAAGTTACTACAGCATTAGTGGCTTCAAACAGTGTTGTCTTAAGGCTGAAGTCAGAAGTCTCGATAGATCTCTGGGCTAAAGGCAGGATGGTGATTTGTTTCTTTCTTTTCTGGTAGCTCTAGAGTGAGTCTGTCAACTTTTCCATCTTCTATGGACCACCTGTTCAGAAATGACTTATAGCCCCTTGGCTTCAAAGCCAGCAGCGGCTGATGGAAGCTTTCTCCTCCGTGGTCCTCTGACCTGACTCTTTCATCCCTCCCTATCCCCATTTGGCCTCAAGGTTATATTGGACCCACTTGGATAATTTAGCACAATCTTTGTGGTAATGTTAGCTCATCAGTTCCCTTCATTTGTTCATTCAGTTCTTTGTAATCTAACCCTAGATTCACAGGCTGCAGGAGTTAGGACCCAAGCATCCTTGGGTAGTCACTGTTATTCTTATCATGGTATCCTGTCCCTGTGATACAGGGTCTGCATGGCCCTGCTTCCCCCATTCCCCACAGTCATATGTTGAAATTTAACCCCAGTGTGGAAACACTCGGATATGGGAGATGGGGTCTTTGAGAGGTGACTAGGTCATGACAGCTGTCCGTAAGAAAAATTAATGCCCTTAGGAAAGAGGCCCAAGGGAGCTTATTTGTCCATTTCCCCACATGAGGACATTTAGTAGGTGCCATCTATGAGAAATAGTTTCCACCAAACACAAAGCCAGCTTTCACCTTGGAGTTCCCAGCATCCAGGTCCTATTTAGAAATGACCACAGCTAGGGCAGTGGATAGAGCAGCTCTGGCAAGCCGATAGCCCTCTCACACCAGTGGACAGTGGGTCACTACAGGTATTCTACTTAAGGAACAGCTGTCCTTTCTCGATGGGGTTATTACACATATAATTTCCTGGGTTTTTCTTTCTTTGTTTTTGCTTTTGGTGTTTTGGCCTATTTTGCCTTTATGATTTTTGCCATGTAACCTTTTCTGATAGCAGGGATTAAATTTATCAGTCAGTTCAATATGGCTTCTGGATGTTAAGCTGGCGCAGTCCTCCACAGCGATGTGTGGAGGCACATGTGTGGGGGTCCAGAGCTCAACCTCAGTGAGTTACCTAAGTACCAGACACTTTTTTCCTTTAAAGACAGGGTCTCTCATTAGCCTGGAGCTTGTCAAGCAGGTTAGGCTGGCTGACCATTGAGCACACAGATCTGCCTCTCTCCACCTCCCCAGAGCTGGGGTCACAAGCGTGCCTCTCCTCTCCTTGCTTTCCCTGTGTGGGCTCTGAGGATTAAACACACATCCTTTACTGAGTCATCTCTCTGGCCCTGTGCTTTCTGTTTTCTTCTTTTAATATGTTAGTCGTTGATCCGTTTGGAATCTAGCCTAGTTTAGAATGTCAGGTGTAGATTCAACTTCATTATTCTCCAGATGGCTACTCAATTATCTCAACACTGTTGATCGAAGCCTTTGGCTGACTTCCTGGCTCCTGTTGCTACCAGAGTAGCCCTAAGGCTCCAAGAGAGGCAGGGACTTCCCCAGCGTGCCAGTGATGGAGTTAGGATGCAGTCTACCGAGTGCTGCTCGGACTGGAGCTGCGGCTGCTTCTCACGGGCCTGCCTGGGCTGTGTACCAGGCAGAGGGAATGCTGAAGCAGAGCTTCTGCTGGCTCTGGTGCTCAGTGCCGTGCTCGGGGCCCTGATCCTGGCTCACTCCACTCTGGAACGGATTGGTTTGCTTTCCTGTCTCACCTGGTGGCTTGGGCACTGTTTTCCTCTCCACCAAGCCAGAAACATAACCAAAGCTTCCACATCTAAAAGATGTATTTATTGTTGGTGGTGGGGTTTTTTGAGGGTGGGGGTCGGGGGTGTATTGCTTTGTTTTCCTGCTATTTTTCCTGAAGAAGGAATGGTTGTATCCCTCCACGGGACTCATGCTAAATGGCATGGCAAGGTGAGACTGCGAGGCTGTGGAAAAGGCTCCTGTACTTGCCAAATTATTCTGTCAGGCTGGCCCTTTTTAGCACGAAAGTGACCGTGACGTTTTTGTATATTTCTCTGGTTCTTTTAGGGTTGTTTAGGGTAGCAGAGACTGCGTTTGTGACCCTCTGCACTTACAGATACAGAAGTCAGTGGGAGCTGCACAGGAAGGCAGGCTTTAATGTGGGAGTCAGGCTGGAGGGACAAGTGGGCGACCGCCAGGACAGTTTAGGGTTACATTGAGCCAAGTCCCCAGTCCCATTGACTTCACTGCTCAGAGTGGAGCTGTGAGGCAAAATACTTCAGAAGCCAACTAGTATAAGAAATAAAAGTGACTCTGTAAAGGACAGTGCCTTTTTACAGAGCAAAAGAACCATGAGGGTGGTTGAGCAACTGCTAAACGCTGGCACCACTCCGAGTCTTTTGCATATATCATTGCAGTTAGCTGTCATTTGAGGCTGGGGATGTAGCTCAGTGGTCGAGGACTTTGCCTAGCATGCATGAAGCCCTGGGTTTAATGCTGCTGCTCCCCCCAGGGAGGGGAGGTAAAGCTCATTAAGTCATAAAAGAGAAATTAGAAGAAGAATTGTCTGTTTCCGGTGGCAAATCAAGACTTGAGGGGGAGCCAAGATTCCACCTGCTGACTCTCTGGGTATGCTTTTCTCGTCACAGTGTGATCCCTTGTAAAGATCAAACTTGGTTCATCAGCTTCCGGAGCAGGCTCACCTGAGCTCGCAGTGTGCGTGAGGCAGAAGGCAGCGACAGCAGAGCTGCCATTACTGAGAGCCCTGGTCTAGAGGGTGGAAGCCGGACTCTGTCCCCTGAGTAACTAGAGCACAGCACTTCAGGGACCAGTTGTCTATAGCAACTGAGCAGCTTTGACAGTGGCCACAGAGTCAAACCAGTGAGCCATTGAGCCCAACCTTGGGCAAAGTCTGGGGGCACATGTGTCTCCCTGGGAACATCTGGACAACATCTGGACTCACATTGTGGCCTCCAGGCCTTTTGTCCTTTGCCTTTGGAGTCCCCTTTCCCCTCCAGGAGCATGCCCAGCTCTTTCATGGGGAACTGCTGGGACCATTCAGTCAGGCACCTGACAGAGCAGGCTGCCCCAGCATCCCATTTACCCATTTGGCTGCTCCTGCCTTTGTCCTCTCATTAAGAGACTGAGACCTGAGGACTAGACAAGTCCTCACAGTGGGCAGATGACCGGCTTCCTTTTCTTTGTGGGTAAATAAAGAGACTCAGTAAGACATCTTCAAAATCCTGCCCAACACTCCCCAAGTCTGTCCACACTCACACTCCCGAGTCTGCCCACACTCATACTCCCCGAGTCTGCCCACACTCATACTCCCCGAGTCTGCCCACACTCATACTCCCCGAGTCTGTCCACTTCACACTTCCCAAGTCTGCCCACATTCACACTTCCTGAGTCTGTACACACTCACACCCCCAGAGTCTGCCCACATTCACACTCTTGAGCCTGCCCACACTCACACTCCCGAGTCTGCCCACACTCACACTCCCGAGTCTGCCCACACTCACACTCCCGAGTCTGCCCACACTCACACTCCCGAGTCTGCCCACACTCACACTCCCGAGTCTGCCCACACTCACACTCCCGAGTCTGCCCACACTCACACTCCCGAGACTGCCCACACTCACACTCCCGAGACTGCCCACACTCACACTCCCGAGTCTGCCCACACTCACACTCCCTGAGTCTGCCCACACTCACACTCCCTGAGTCTGCCCACACTCTCACTCCCAAGTCTGCCCACACTCACACTCTCCGAGACTGCCCACACTCACACTCCCAAGTCTGCCCACACTCATACTCTCCGAGTCTGCCCACACTCACACTCCTGAGACTGCCTTGTCTCACACCCTCACCCTACAGCAGGGCCAGGGGAAGCTTCCCAGGTGATACTTGAAGCAGGAAGAAGAGAACAGGCTTTCGGGGAGTAGGGCAGCCGTGAACAAGAGCAAACTCAAGGGAGCAAGGGTGTAAGGAGGGCGGAGCTGAGGAGGGCGGAGCTGAGGAGGGCGGAGCTGAGGGGGGCGGAGCTGAGGGGGGCGGAGCTGAGGAGGGCGGAGCTGAGGAGGGCGGAGCTGAGGAGGGCGGAGCTGAGGAGGGCGGAGCTGAGGAGGGCGGAGCTGAGGAGGGCGGAGCTGAGGTATCCTGCAAGTCTGTGAGTTGTCCTTTTACCCAGACAGCACCTCTAATAGGATTCCCATGTGCTAAGGGAGTGAGATGAGCCGGGGAGAGACTTGCAGAAATCTTACCAATGGCATTACAGAACAAGAAGAAAAGACAAGGCAGAGCCTTCTTCAACAAATGCCTTCTAAAATCCGAACTTCGAGTGTTGCCAGGTGAGGCTGGCCAAGAACTTCAGCTACAGGAGAGGGTTGCTTCTCACTCCAGTGGAGAGTTGCAGGCTCTTAGTAGATTTGATGTGAGAAGATGCCTGGGCTCCTAGAACCACAGGTTTAAGCAACTTTAAATAGACGTGAGGACGGACTTGGTTCCTCAGAAGAGAAAATTAAGGCTCAAGTGAGGAGCTGATTTGCCTTCAGACCAGGGCACCACGAGCCCTTTGCTCTGGCTTGTTTCTGGGTGCCTTCTGCTCTTCAGACACGGAGGTGTCACAGGCTTCATTCCCCTCCCCCACAGCCACTGTAGCCCAGAGCTGCAGGAGCATAGACCTAGTTTCTTTTGTATCCTAAATATTTTATCTCCCTGGGGTTGTTATAAGGACTCAGTTGTAGTTTAAAAGAAATTAAAGGGGGCTAGGTAGATGACTCAGTTTGTATGGTGCTTGCCATGGGAGCAGGAGGACATGGGTTTGAGCTCTAGAACTCACATTTAAACCAAAACAAAACAGGTGTTTGTGGCATCTCTTGCTGTTCTTGAGGCTGGGGAGGTGGAGATGGGCATAACCCTGGGGCTCTTGGCACGTCCCAGGCCAGGGAGAGATTCTGTATTAAAAACAAGATGAGGCTCTTGAGGAATGACACCCGAGGTTGTCTTCTGACCTCCACACAGTGCATACATGTACACACACACACACACACACACACACACACACACACACACACACACATTTATGCACAGGGAGTGGGAGAGCTCTCTGTCTTCAGTAACTTGGCCTTTGGAGTGAAGTAGAAGGAAGTGAGGTTCCAGGAAGACAATGGCATAGTAGATTACTGACCCTCAAATATTGACGGAGCCATAGTGATAATAATAGGGCAATAGCTGACGTCACCGGTTCGTGTTTGCCTTTACCCATTCACATATTAATAATTGATTATTTATAGTAATAGTAAGGTGGGTGCTGTCATACAGACTTCACAGACAGGCACAAGGAAGAGAAGGCAAGCGAATGAGGGCATTGTCCTAGGCAACCTAGTGCAGGAAGTTTGGAGCCCAAGATGGTGGAGTTATAATTCTCGTTCATTAATAGATTGATAAGAACAGGGGTCTCTTGCTACTGCCATTTAAAAGCTCCAGCTCAGCCCCACTCTGTGAAGTTACAGAAAGATAGCATTCTGCTTCCTCCGATACCAGAGTAGTGAGAAGATTTATGTCCATAGAATGACAAAATCAGGACCTACTCAAGGCTTGACATGTAAGCTAAGGTTGACAGAGTAGCATCAATGGGGGGTAAACTTAAGAGAGGCCCTAGTGGTAGAAATCGTAAGTGTCGGGAGCTGGCTCACAAGGCGATCCCTGGCCAGTATGTACTAGGGAGACCAGGGCATGTGTACCCAATGTTTGGAGCCGAGAAGGTGAGCTTGTGGGTCGTGTTGCCTTTGAGCTGTCGGTGGGACAGGTGGTGGTCTGGTCTGAATACCATCAGCCAGAGTCCTGAGGAGGAAGTTTATGGGTAAGGGAGGGATGTGGTTCTGAGTGTCTTGGGTTCTAGCACCACATCCATGTGCTGACGCTGCAGAATTTCCTTTGTCCATTCCAGAGAGAGCCTGCAGAGAGCAGGTGCCATGTTTTCCTTGGTAATATTGAGCAAATAGAACTAAAGTGGGTTAGAGCTGGAAAGGCCACCAGAGGCTATTTCCTCCCCACTTCTACCAGAAATGCCCAGGTCTTAGAGGGGGCAGTGCTGGGAGCCAGCCAGAGCAGAAGCCTGGGCACGCTAAGGACACAACTCTCCTATCACTCCACCTTTTCTTTCAAGCCATGTTTTCCAAGGAGGGAATATTTTAACAGCTGCTCACCCTCTGGGGAAGATGGCCTTTTAACCTTTACAACATTACTGATAACCTTCTGTTGATCTTATCATCTGGCCACCTCTGCCTCTGCCTTGCTGTCTGCAGGCTTTAAAACAATTTCTATGTCCTGTGTATGAGTGTGAGCATGTATATGTGCACCCTGTGTGTGCTTTGTGTTCACAGAAGCTAGAAGAGGGCACCAGGTTCCCTGGAACTGCAGCTGCCATGGGGGTGCTGCTGGGAATTGAACCTGGGTTGTCTGGAAGAACAACCACCTCCCCAGCCCTGTGTTGTTTTCTTGGGTTGTTTTGTTTTAACAATATACAGTGTTGAAGAATGGCTGGAAATGAATGATACTAAATTTGTATAGAAAGATAGAACATGATTTTAATCAATATTATTTTATAATTCTCAAATGAACTTAATGTGCTTGTGAGAGGGAGTTTTAAATCTATGAAAAAATAGAGTTCTGTTGGTTTTTAGTGAGTTTACACTATTTATAAGAATAACTATTTATAATACTTCGCCTAGGCTACATGAGACCCTGTCTTGGAGAACACTTACTTTGAGCGAATCACAACCCCCCTTGAGTTCTGCTTCCCTGTAGATCAGGAGGTTGAGAGTAGTAAAGAGTGTCGTGATGGTTGACAGAATGCACAGAAAGGGCCGAGCTCAGTTCCTGACCCATGCAACCCCTGTACACAGAGATTTCTGTCGCTCCACATGCTTGGCAAAGCTTGGCCTGATCTGGCCCTTGGTTTTTTACCATCTAAGAGGTTCTATCAATAGAAGAATTCTCTTTAGAGATGAGTGTGCATTCCATCAGAGAAACGACTCAGTATAAATGAAAGAATTTAGGGGGAGGCTTGGTCTACACAGCTGTGGAGACTGCCCAGTCTGCTCTTATGGCATCCTGTCGGGGAGGGGGGCATGCTACAAAGAAACAGGGGGGCGAGAGCTGAGCCCCACTGGACAGGCTGCACTTTTGGGGGAAACATCCTTCTTAAGGCCTTCCTTTTTGTGACGCCACCTAATTACATCCACCACATCTGCAGAATACCGTCCCAGCAACACTTAGACTGAATAGGTACAGGCTGACATGTAAAACTGATCATCACATGGCCCAGTCTGTGTTCTAAGACGATCATTCTAGCGGCAGCGTGAAAGCCAAGCCAGTTATAAAAGGGTTGGAAACACAGTCATGGAAGGAGACAGTGCTGTTTCCTCACTGGAGAGGCACTGAGGCCCCAAATTAGGGCAATGGCAGCAGAGGTCTGGAAGGCAGAGCTCAGCTTGTCTGGAAAAGTGGCTCAGATTCAAGGGGCGGTGCTGATTTTCTGCTTGATGGACTGGAGAGATGTATCACCATGGAGAAGGGAACACCTGGAGGGGGGAATGAGCAGGTTTTGAGTAAGGCGGCAAAGATAAGTTTTTAAATGCAATTGAATGTGAAATGTCTGTGGACCACCCAAGGAGAATGCTGTGGTTTGAGGTTGGGGTGGAGATCATTAGCTGTGTTACGAGGGCCTCTTACAGAGGGAGGTGGTGGCACGGGCCCACTGAAGCCCAGCTTTTCCTTCGTGGATACACAGGTAGTGTTTCTGCCATGTGCTCCTGCTATAGGGCGTGGAATCACGATACCGTTGGTAACGTTAGAGCAGCATGTCTGGTGGGTACTTCCTTCTTGCCACTGCATGAACTGGGCCCACGGCCGGCCTGGCTATCTTTTGCAAGGAGTCGGCCCTTTTAGTTACTTTTCCAATCATTATGATAAACTATCCTAACAACAAACGAGAGAGGGTTGTGGCTTCTTGTTCAGGCATACAGTCCTTCATGGGCTGGGGGGTGGGGGTGGGGGATCAGAGCAGCAGAGGCTGGTCACAAAACACCCACAGTCAAGAAACAGAGAAGGAACAATCAATCATGCCGCCGCTCAGCTCCCTTTCTCCATTCTACAGCCCAGGATCCTAACCAGAGAACCGCACCACTCACAGTAAACAGGTCTCCCCACCCCAGTTAGCACAATCAAGATAATTCCTATAAGCATGCCCTCCTGATAGTGTGTCATAAGAACATTTCCATGTATGCAAACCTCTTCCTGAGGGGAAGCCTGGAGTCGGTACTTCCTGCAGGCATACAGTGAGGCAGGATTGATGGCTGTATGTAGTGGCTCTCACTGCTTCGTACAAGCAGGCTGCCTAGGAGAAAGTGCTCCGTTTTCCTTTTTTCCAAGCCCATGCCTCCTCTCACCCGGTCTGCAGATAATAGGGCCTTTAGTGCCCCAGGAGAAACTTGCTGAGCGCCAGGCAGTGTGCTGGCACTGTTGTCACACTGGAGTGACAGCTAACGCGTGTGTTTGCCTCCATGCCAGGCACTGTGCAAGTAGGATGCTTTTTGTCATTCGAATTTTTTCATTTAATCATTGCAGCAGTCATATAAGGTAGGTACTGTTAGTGACGTTTATCTACTTGTGAGTGAGGGATCAAGGCAGAGAAATTAAGCAACTTACCCCCAGCTGCATAATTAGTAATTGTATAATTAGTGGATATCAAAGGGTTGGGAGAAATGTTCTGATTCCCAAGTCCACGGTTCAAGGCCCCATGCTGTCTTCCTCTGATGGATCTATAACCAGAGTTTTCGGGCAAAGACTGAGGCTCCAGCAGCCCAGCAGGCTGGGCTCGGCCACCTGTCCCAGTGTGCCAATTAAATAGGTAAGTAATGATGAAAAGTAGGGGCCAGGCGGTGGTGGCGCATGCCTTTAATCCCAGCACTCAGGAGGCAGAGCCAGGTGGATCTCCGTGAGTTCAAGGCCAGCCTGGTCTGCAGAGTGAGATCCGGGACAGGCACCAAAACTGCACAGAGAAACCCTGTCTCGAAAAACCAAAAAAAAAAAAAAAAAAAAAAAAAAGGAAAAGAAAAGTAGGAGAGGAGACTTCATCAGTGCGGCCACACTGGAAAGAAGAACAAGGGCTCCGTGAGGCACAAGCCCTCCGCATACTCTGCTTTAGGCTTGAGTTCCCCCTCTGCCTTTCCTCAATGACAGACTGTGGCCAAGAAGAAGCCAAATATGTCATTTGAGGTTTCCTTTGACCAGTGTGGTTTATCACAGCAACAGAAAGTAAACAAGGAGAGTGTGCAGGTGGATGTATGTAGTTTTGCATGTATGTGGCCATGCTTTTGGAGGCCTGAAGTTGTCACTGGGAGTCTTCCTCAGTCACTCTCTACTTCATTCTTTGATGCAGAGTCTAAATCCAGGGCTCCCCCACAAGAGTCTTCTGTTTAGCCAGCTCATTCTGAGTGCCTGTCTCTACCTTCCAGGCTGGAATTACTTGTAGCTGCTGTGCCCATGGCATGTACGTGGGCTCTGGGAGTCCAAATTCGGTCCTCATGCTTGCACAGCATCACTGAGCAATCTCCCTGGTTCCCGGACCTCACAGTTCTGACCCTGTGGCTCTTGGCTGTGGGAATGAGCATCTTGGGTAGATCGATATGACCTTGATTCTAAGCACACTCAGGCAGACTCCGCACCATGCATGCCATCACAACACCCAGTATGTGTTACATCCTGTGACTGCATGGTCTCCTTGGTTCTGAGCACACACAGGCATACTCGGCACGGTGCATGCCAGTGCAACAAGCTGGTTCTAGGGTAGAGAAGCAGAGAACTCAGCACACATTTGGAACCACAGCTCCATTTTGATTCAGCCCTTCCTCCTTTCTGTGTAAGCATGGGTTGTGGGATTGTCCAGCTTCTCTGAAGACACAAGGCCCTACTTTCTAGTCTCATCCTCTGCTCATCAGTGCCCAGCAGTCACCCTGGATACCATCAGCTTTGAAGAGATCTGTGATCGTGTGCAAATGTGACATATCATTCTTCTTCAGCAACAGCTCACTGCCGAAGCGCTTTCAGCTCTAGGTTTGAAGAGTGAGGAGGAATTTCATCTTTAACCCTGCCTCTACTCATAGAATGACTGACTTCACAAATCTGAGGGTTACCTCAGTAAGTACCACCCCACCCCATCAGTCTGTCTTCTTCTCAAGAAGCATAGTGCTCACACAGGACCCCTGTGGCCCCACTGACCATGGAGATATGAACACTATAGAGCTTCATGGTCTTCTATCTTAGCTGGGGCTCCTTAGACTTTTTCTGTTATGAACCCCTTTGCACCTGAGACATTTTTATGTGACCCCTGGCATCTAAGTATATAAAATAGGTATCAAATATTTATTGATAAACATAAATAAACTTAAAATAGCTCTTCAGTATATAGTTAATTTTGTATTTGTTAACTCTGTAAGCTAAATTGCATACTAGTGGGATGGACCTGCTTGTGTATTTCTATGAGAAGAACTAAGTCTTGATACTGCAGGACATGAAACATCCTCAGTGCTTTTCAGAGTTGGTTTATGTTTTTATTGTATAACTGTCAATGCTGAGATTGCCACTTCACATAAATACATAAAACAAAACAGCAAAAGTATTGTTTAGGGCCATTTCAGACATGATTAAAAATCTTGTTCTCATCTGAAGCCCAAATTCATTTAACTTTTTTTAAAAAGTGAAACTCAAATGAGCAACTCAAATGGCAGGGTTTTTTTGATCCAACATTCTAACACAGTAAAATCCAAAAATATACTAATTGTATGCTTGCCTACTGAGAAATAACAATAGGAAAATATTAGAAAGAAACCATTACGTTTTTGTAAGAGCAGATAAGTAGGTGTGTGCAGTAAATTCACCACAGTTTATAATGTAAAGTAATCTTGAATCTAAGCTGAGGTGTTTGTAGCATATCCATTGGTACTGGGTGTTGTGATGGCATGCACGGTGCAGAGTCTGCCTGTGTGTGCTCAGAACCAAGGAGACCATGCAGTCACGTGATGCAACACCTCATACCCATTGTGTGTTTGATTTTGAATTTACTTTTGATCACTGTGTGGTCATAAACTCTTTACTGCGGCCAATTTTTGTGACCCTCCACCTTTAGTCACCGGCCCACAGTTTAAGTAGCCATGTCTTAGAGAAGAGGAACCCACACTGCCAAGCACCTGTTATCTCATGTCTTCCTCACAACAGCTCTTTGGAACATGGCTGGCGATTGAGAGCATAGGTTCCAGTCAAGACCAGAGTTTTGAATCCTAATGGGCTGACTAGTTTTATGTGAACTTGACACAAGCTAAAATCATCTGAGAGGAGGGAACCTCAGTTAAGAAAATGCCTCCATAAGATGGGGCTGTAGCCAGGCCTATAAGGCATTTTCTTAATTAGTATTTGAGGAGAGGACAGCCCGTTGTGGGTGTTACCATATCTAGGCTGGTGGTCCTCAGTTCCATAAGAAAGCAGGCTGAGCAAGTCATGAGGGGCTAGCCAGTAAGCATCAGCCCTCCATGGCCTCTGCATCAGCTCCTGCCTCCAGATTCTTGTCCTGTTTGCGTTCCTCTCCTGACTTCACTTGATGATGACAACAGTGATCTAGAACTATAACCAAATAAACCCTTTCCTCTCCGACTTGCTTTTTGGTCATGGTATTTCATTGCAGCAATAGTAACCCTACCTAGGACACCTAACTTGAAAGTGTAACAGTTGTATGGCCCAGATTACTTAGCTCCTCTGACTGCAGTTTCCCATCTATCGATGAAGATGGTAGTGCCCACCACCGAGGGCTGAGAGGACAAGAGTGTGGTAAAGCCCTCAGCACCCCCTGCCCTGCCCGCGATGAGGATTCAGATGTGATGTTGGCTTTCCAGCAGAAGTACTGTCTCGGGGAGGTTAACTGCACATCACTCCTACTTTACATGAAGGGAAAGAAACTGAGGCTAGGCATCTTGCCGACTGTTATACAACCAGTGAGTAGAACTGTTACAGCACAGCCCAGGTCTCCTGCTACTCCACCAGACACCTCTGAAAACTGAAATAAATGATCTCAACTCATTTGAACTAACCCCTTGATGATAGACTCCAAACCCAACACCCTTTCTGCTGAATCTTGCTTTTCTTAAAACAGCCTTCCAGTGAAAGGTGGGTGGGACCGAGTACAAGCCAGGCACCTGAGTGATAGAGCAGAAAATATTCTGAGGAACCATGACTCCCCAGGGTGCTCCCAGAATGCAGTATTTTGGTTAATGGATTTTCTCAGAGTGTCAACCTCTTCTCCTGCTCTTCTCTGAAAGTCACGAGGAAACGCATTGCAGCTACTCACTTCCTGCTGCTCGGGGGAGCTGAGCGGTCCAGCAGTGCAATTAAACTCTCCTTAAATGGCAAAGGACCTTGGTG
Source organism: Peromyscus californicus insignis (assembly GCF_007827085.1). Taxonomy (NCBI): domain Eukaryota; kingdom Metazoa; phylum Chordata; class Mammalia; order Rodentia; family Cricetidae; genus Peromyscus; species Peromyscus californicus. The sequence goes on along the minus strand of NW_026294562.1, from coordinate 149,916,479 downwards.
AGGTGCTCAGCTGCCAGGTGTGAGGTGTAAGACTCTCCTAACTGCCTGTTCATCTGTCTGGGTCCTTCACAGGTCTTCCACCACTTCACCATGGCAACAGTGCTGCGGCACTGAGCTGGAGGGGCAGACTGGGAACAGTTATCCCCATGTCACAAGTGGGGAGACATTGGTGCAGAGAGCATGGGTGTCCACTGGAGCGTGTGTCACACCTAGAACTGGAGTGCTGTTGGTGTGCTGAGACAGTGTCGTAAGACAAGCATACTTGATTTTGAATCCTGGTTTTGCCACTTAGTGATAGCATGGCCTTCGAGCAAGTTACTCATGGGTCCCAACGTTTCTGATATGTAGCATTCAGATGGCTTTAGGGGCTGGGATACAGCTCCATGGTGCAGTGTACATTAGTACACACAAGGCTCTGGGATCAACCCCCAGTACCACCAAGGAAAAGAAGGCGGGGAGATCATTGCAGTGTTGTTACTTTAGGGATTCTAACAAAGAAGTTAGCATTGTGCCCGGTCTGAGAGTTCCTCAGCACACGGAAGCTCTGGTTACTGTCTCCTTGTCTCCCACTTCCCTCAGTCTACTAGGATCCCTGCCTCTGTGGTTAGAGAAGCAAGGGATTGGACTGGTCTGCCCTGTGCCCATCAAACTCTAGAAGCCTCTTTGAAGTTGATCTACCCTGCAAGCTTTAGAGAATGGCATTCTTACTTTATCTCTTTCTAATAACAGGAGTCAGCGAGCTTTTATTCTGTAGGTAAAGCAGTTTTCTATCCAGAGGTGCTGCAAAGCCGTAGGCTGATGACTGTGTGAACACCATGGTCTGGAAATGTTTTGGGGATCCTGTAGGGCAGTTTTCTTAAGACATGCACAGGGTTTGAACATGAGACCAGGAGCCATGGGAGATGAGATTGGACACATTCCGGTGGTGTGGCTGTGGAGAACAGGAGACATTTCAAATGTGACATGTATTCAGCTTGACTACAACAGAAATTTTCACTGGTGTGGAAGCATTCATGTTCCTAAAGATGGAGAAATTTACTCAAGTATAGACCTTTATGTGTTCATGTAAGCAGGTGTGTATTACCTCATCCACCCAAGACCATTGCTAACCTAAAACACTAGCATTAGAAGCGATCAGAGGCATTCACCAGAATTGATCTTATTGCAGAAGAAAGGGGACCCAGCTGGAAGTTAGGAGGCCAAGAGGTTGCTCTCATCTCACCCACGTTCACCAGTTACATGGATAGTCATGTGGCCTCTTTGTGCCTTACCTCCCCGTTTGTAGAGACAGCGGGCCTCCTTTGGAAAGCCTTTTGGCAACATTGCCAAGAGCTTTAACGATATTTAGTTACTTTGGTTTATTAATTCATATCCTCAAATTTCCTCCTAAGGAAGGCTCTTGAATTTGGATAAATCTGGGCTAGAGTCCAGCTTGACAGAGGTTCTGAGTTCCATCTCCAGTGCCATCGTGGTTTTACTTTGTATTTTGGGTGGTGTTTGTTTTGTTTGTGTTTGTATGTATGTGTTGTTGTTTGAGATAAATTCTTCCTATGTAGACCTGGCTGGCCTAGAACTCATTATGTAGGCAAGGCTGGCCTTGAACTTTGTGGCTATCTTCTTACCTCTGTCTCCTGGGTGCTTCGATTATAGGCATGTGCCACCACATTTGGCTTCATCTCGATGTTTCTGTGCCTTAGTAAAATTAAGAGCTATATCAATGTCCAGAATCTGTGTTGGATGAATGAGGACCATCTACTTGACCCATCTGCAGTATTTAGGAAGAAGCATCGCACTTCTGAGGGCCAGCATCAGACGGGTCCATGTGAAGTCAAAAGCTGTGTATAAAGAAAGAAGCCGTGAGAATCACAGCCCCAAGTGCAGGAACACTGCTGCTGCTTGGGCCCCTCATGCCAGCTGTCTCCGTGCATGTCACTGCTACATGATTTCCTGTCTACACGTCCCTCAGTGCGGTGTCTTTAAGGACACCTTCCTGATAAACACCTTCCTGTGTCCAGTTCATTCCTCCTGAACTGCCCTCCTCCCCTTACCAGCAGGGCCCTCCTCTCCTTTCCGCCAGTTCTGTAGATTCCCCTTCCTTGTTCCCACTGGCTCCGCCCTAACATGTGTGCTTTGGGTGAGTGTTTATGTCTTATCTTCATGTCTCTCATTTGCTTTTGTGTATATACAGTAGATGTTCCATGAGCACGTGATAACCGAGTTCCCAGGACATGGTAAAAGGCCTGCCATAATCTAAGTACTCCATACTGACTGCATTTTCACTTTTACCTTTCAGTTTTCCATGTTTACTGCTTATATCATAATAGCCATGAATTATACTTGTAATAGAATAAACATAACAATAACTCATTTGTTCATTTATGTGCCTTAAAAGGTAACTACCTCAAAGGTTCTCAGATCTAACAGTGCATCAGAGCTGCCAGTTCATTAAAATACAGATAACCTGGCCAAGAACCTTCAGCTGTGATCTGGTCACCCTCAAGCACCTTGCTGCTGGCCCTTTCAGCTTACCGTAGGTTGTGTGTGTGTGTGTGTGTGTGTGTGTGTGTGTGTGTGTGTGTGTGTGTGTGTGTGTGTTGCTGAGATTGAACACAGAACTTCACACATACGAGGCAAGTCCTCTTTCTCGGGCCCATTTCTTGCGTCGGGATGGATGGGTTCCTTGCTAGCCCACCTGTGAGAAGCTCCAGCGGGCAGCTCCTGTGGAGCAGCAGGCAGATGGTGAAGAGCTCTGCAAGCGTCATTACCAAGCACCTCTTCTGTACAGAGACCGCCTTGTACAGCAGTTTCTATCTGCATAGCAACACTCGAAGGTTACTTTTATTATCCCCATTTGATATATATAAAGCCATCAAGGAAAAGTTGTGACTTTACCAAGGCACGCCACCCACCTTAGCTGTGTGCAAGCACACCCTGCCCTCCGTCCAGGCGTGACAGAGCGGCACACTTGGTGGGCAGCTGCGCACCATCAAGTGGAGGCCCCAGCTCTCCAAATGTGCTGTGCTGCCCACCCACCTGCTTCCAGGGTGCAGTGAAGCAGTGGAATTCGGTCTGTGGCGGTGACCTAAGAAGGGCTATTTTTAGTAAGAAAGTAGGTCAGGGGCTGCAGTGGCGCTGCCTGAGACAGGAGCAGCCTCCCCTCTCAGCAGGACTGTCCTCACTTCTCAGGCAGCCAGAGTGGAGGTGAGGCTGGCAAGGCTGATGTGCTCACATGACCACCTCTGTCGTTAGCAGGGTGGGACTCCTGGGGCACAGCACGCATACACCTAAGACACCGAGGGTTTGTCTGGGAGCCCCTGGGTACCACCGAGAGTCCCTTTCAGGGAATGTTTTGAGTGTGGTATAGCATGTTGCCCACCTGCTGCCTGCCAGCCACTGTTCTGGCTTGATCGGATATCTCACTCAATCCTGCAGTTGCTTTGCAGGGTAGGTATCAGACTTTGTGGAGAACCCGAGAGACTGCTCAAGACTACCCAGTTCTTGCATATTAGAGCCAGAATGCAGTCCAGTGTGAGATTCCAGTACCATGACTACATGGCCAGTCCGTCATTCCTTGCTGGGGGTGATTTTTGTAAATTACCACCCTGCCTCTGACTCGTTTTCTTCAATACTCCAGAGGAAGGAGTACAGAGCTAGATTTGTCCACATAGACTTACCAAGTCAGGACTCCCAAGGGTGCCCAGGACCCTTCCCCAGGTACTGCCTGATCACGGAGGCCCATGGGAACCAAAACCAAGCCACAGCATATGATTTCTCTAGACTCACAGTGTTTGAAGTCCTCAGCCCAACTCAACCTACCACGTAGCACTGCAGATCTGTGACAGAGTGTGGGGTGCTTGGCGATGCAGGGGCCAGTGCAGACTTATGAACAGGGTGTAGTAATTTTATCATGATTCCGAGTGCGTAGTGCAGAGGACTCTGACTAGAAGCCCCCTCCCTGATCAGGGGCCACTGACACCATCAGCCTTGAGAATTTGTTCCTGGCTGTATTCTGGCACTTCTGCTAGAGAATTCATCCCTTGTAGGGGCTGATGCAACCTGAGCCCTCTCCTACCATTTCTGGACCTGAGGCTAGGTGACCTTGGAGGAACCATATTCATTCATTCATTCATTCATTCATTCATTCATTCATTCACTCAACAAACACATTTGAAACTATGCTAGGTATGCAATTAGCAAGATCATTTCCACCCCCACAGAATTTATGTCCCTCTCTGGTCCTTGTTTTACTTATCAAATGAGTAGGGAAAAGAAGGAGATGGGCCAATTTCTTCTGTCTGTCCGGCTTCACAACCTAGAGCTCCAAGTTCTAAACAGCCATCACTGAGTTTCTCTGTCACTCATTTGCATGTAATGCAAAAAAGAACAAAATGAAAACCACCGGGTTCAGACTTGGGAGGGGCAGCGAGGACATAGGCTAATCTAATTTCCTCATACACAATGGGGAGGAGGAGGCGACAAGAAGAGTGTGCCCCGTCTGCATTTTAGTGATGCCAGGATTGGGGGGGGCAGCCATCCAAGGCCAAGGGTCAGTCCAGGGGTGGCTGCTTCCCAACCCCCAGTTGATGGGCCAGGAAGGCGTCTGGCTCTTCCAACAGTGAGCTCTCCGAAGTGTCCCTGCCCAGGCTCCTTGCAGCCCAGAGTGGGCGGGGGTGGGGGGGTAGACTCTGATCACTGAACCCCAGAAGTGAAATCTGACTGAAGTTGTTTGTGCCGAGACTGCCACAAAGCGGGACATGCAGTTGAAGCAGGGCATGGAGAACTCGCTGACCGAGCTCCTAAAACAAGTAGATGGGCAAGTACAAGAGGACTTCAAAAGAAGGCTGGGGAGAAAGAGCTGGCAAGGAGCTGCCAGGAGCTCGCATGGGGACCTGCAGAAGGGCCGGCCGCCCATGCTGTCCTCAGAACCTCCCATGCTTTGGGACTGCCCACCTGTATGTAGCCAGTGCTTGGATTCTGAAGCTGGCAGGACAAAGGATGTTTTTAATGGCCAGCAGCAGAAGGCCCATCTCCTATGCAGTAACTGGGACAGCCCCACTTCGCCCAGGAAAATGCTGTGTTACTGCAAAGCTTTGACAAATACCGGAGTGAGCGGAGCAGCTGCCTTTCTCTCCTCCCCATCACTGTCAGGAGCCAGCACACTGAAACACTTCCCTTGGTGAATCAATAGCATTTTCTGGCTTCTGGTGATTCCCTTGGAAGAAGGTGTTCAGAAGCTAGAGACAGAGCATCATCCTTGACTATGAAAATCTTAGTCCATTCTGTATTTCCATGTGTAATTTTAATCTTCTAAATTGGCTCATTTTCCATGCTTTATTATAGTAAAAACCAATTTCCAGTAGACATATAACATTGTCATTGAGAACAGCTCATCCATGTATATAGAATGCCATGTGCGAACTTACATAATGTATGGTACCTAACAATAAAGGTACCTTATAGCTCAGACAGAAACTTCCAAGTGGAGGCCTGAGTCTGCGGAGTTGACTCCCCTTCCTCTGCCAGCCACTGCTCTCAACCTTGCCGAGAGATGGCTGGGTCACCGAGCTAGTCTCCTGACCTGTAAGTCATTCCAGCCTATCACCTGGGGTAATTACACATGGAGACTGGAAAATTCAGGGTGTGATAATCCACCTGGTGATGCTGGGTGATACAGTCAGGTTGGAGCTGTCTTCCAAGGGCTTCTCTGGCTTTACTGTCTTAGGGCCCTTTCCCTCATCTCTCTTGCTCAGTTTCCTTTTATTTTGCTTGTCTTTTCCCCCCCTAGGGAACCCCTCTTACTAGTCGTAAACTGCTCAGGTGCAGGGGTCACATCTTACTGCCTCCGTATCACCTAGATTCAGCCCAGTGCCTGGCACCTGGGCAGCACTCAGCCAGCAGAAGATGATGGAAGGAAAGAGGCAAATGCTTTTTCCTGACTTCACTACTACTTAGATCCATCCAAGTCATCGCCATAATCTGTCCTGAAGGCTCCGTCATTATAAATCTCTTCCAAAACATAAATAGAACAAGCACACACTGGGAGACCTGACAGGACTGGGGAGAAGTCTCAGCTGCCCCTTTTACTGTATAGTGATTGAGTCTCTCTTTAAATCTGTGTGTGTGTGTGTGTGTGTGTGTGTGTGTGTGTGTGTGTGTGTGTGTGTTCGTAGAACAGCTTCTGATGTCAGTCCTCATCTTCCACTTCATTGGAAACAGGGTCTCTTGTTTGCTAGTTGGTACACCAAGTTAGCTGGCCCATGAGCTTCTGGGAATTCTCCTGTGTCTGTCATGGGAACCCTGGGATTACAGACGTGAGCTAGTGTGTGGGTTCTGGGGATTCCGCAGGGCCTTATGCTTGTGCAGCACGCTACCTCCTCAGCCTGTGGATGAATATCTTGTTTTGCTGCAGTTTCTCTGGTGAGGATTATGCACCCGCTGCTCATGCTTGTTGTTGGGATTGGCTTACCAAACTGTGGTTGTAAGAATGCCCAACATAAAATAAGAACATAAACATTTTAGCTCCTTCTCTTTTTTTCCCTTGTTCAGTGTTGAGTGATAGAGTAGGGAGAGAGCCTGGGAAGGTTGGATTCTCTCCAGGTTGCAGATGACACTATGGTGCAGTATCAGCTCTTGGCTTCCTGAGGCTCTGACTGAGGCACCAGCACCTTGATGGATCCCCACTCACTCACCCCTGAGCTCAGCTAGATTAACAGAAGCAGCGAGAATCCAAGAGACTGCTGCAGGCAGTTCCCTGTGCAGCCCTGTTCGGTGTTCGGGCTTGCTTCAAGAGACCCCAGGCCATTATGAACCGCTTGGTTGGGGGCTGGAGATCTGGGCACGGGTTTTGTGACAGCTCCCTTCTCCATGCCCTGGCATACTGCTTTCATAAGAGTTTCTTTTTCAAATTATGAGTTGTTTCAGCCTCAGACAGGAAGCCAGACTAGTTTGTTCTGAGCAAATTGGTAAGTGATGAAGCCTCTCACAATGCCTCCAGCACCACAGTAATGCCAGCAGCCACCCTAAGCACTGAATGTGTGGAATCCTTAAGACATCACCAGGAGTGGGCATCGTCCCGTTTTGTAAGGCAGTGGTTTATGATTAAGATATAGACAGGGTTCTACCAAGGTTTGAATCCTGGCCCAAGCGTGTTAGTATATCCTCTCTCAGTATTTCTTCAGCAGCAGAGTCTGACTAGTAATATACTGTGAGGATTCAATGAATTCTGCTCCTTAGCAAAGTGCCTAATGCATGCTAAGTCAGTCCTCAGTAAACGTTACCATGGTAATGCTAGCAATGGTGGCTGTACCACTCACTCTCCATTACTGTGACAAAACCCCTAAAGCAGCAAACTTGAAGAGGCAATGTTTATTTTGGCTGGTGGCATTGAGAGCTTCAGCCCATGCGCCATTGGTTGGAGGTTTGGGGGTCTGTGGTGACATTCATAGCTCATCATAGTGTGGAGCCCATGCTGGAGAAAAGCTGTTCTCCTCATAGCAGGCAAGAAACAGAGAGAGGTAAGGGACTGGGGTGCCCAAAATTCCTTCAAGGCTGTGCACCCCATGACCTAATTTCCTCCCACTGGGCTCCACCTCTTAAAGGTCCCACTATTTTCCCATACCAGAAAGCTGAGAGATAATCTTTTTGGGGACACATGGATCTGCAGCATAGCCATGGCAACATCAGGATCTCATTGCCCCATGGAAGACAGGCCACTGTGTGCGTATGAGAAGGACTAAGAGGGGTGTATGGAGGGAGAATAAACAGTTTCTGTTAACCTAAACAAGCCCCCTGGGGATGATAGGAGAAAGGATCCTTAGATGCTCAGATGCGATAAATGTGGCAATGGACCACATTTTCCTTGTGCATTCAGTGGGCTGTTTATTGACCACCTGCTGTGTACCCGGCCTTGTGCTGAAAGCTGGCTGTGCTCTGGTGCTAAGACCACCATGAACCCTGACCTGGAGAGTCTTGCACTCCTCGGGGGAAACAAAGCCTATGAAAATAGTTGCATCAGCCATATAAAATACAAGCTAGAGAAACATTGCGGAATAAAGAGGCAAGGTGACATGAGAGAATGCGTAAGGGGTCGTGATCGGTTTCGAGCAACCAAGGAAAGGATAGCTTTGCTGAGGAAGGGAGCTGTGAGGGACATCTGAGCTGAGGGATGACCAGGAGGGAATAAGGTATGGTCTCTGAGTGTGGAGAAGAATATAGCAGACCTCTGCAGGCCTTGTTAGGGACTTCCCTATATCCTCATGGGGACAGTTGGAAGATTTGGAACAGAGGTGGACACGTGTGTGTCACATGTGAAGAGGACCGTGTTCAATTGAGCATTTGCAGATCTCCCAACACTGCATGGATGCAAGGCCGGTTGTGGGCAGCAAAATGAGAGGAAAGCTTTGCACTATTCTGGGTAAGAACCAGTGCAGAGCTGGGCTAGAGGGGCAGCAGCAGAGGTTAGAAGAACATGTGATTTGAAGACAAATAATTGGACACCTTAGGATGGTTTGGGTCTAGCCATGAGGAAATGGAAACCCTGGGGGAGTGTTCCCAGGGTTCCAGATAGGAATGGACTGTGGATATGCCATTTTCTAAGTTAAAATAAGTTTTTTGAAACTCAAGGATAATTTTATTAGCATTTGAAAGAAAAATAATAGAGCAGGCAAGCTGGAAATCTCAGCAGCTTCCTGGAGGAGGGCAGAAATGGGAAGCTGTGCATGGTAGAGGGGGGCGGGGCGGAGGGACGTTAGAAAAATAGTGGGAAAGCCCAAATTATCGGGGCAGGAGTGCTGAGGCGTCTGTCCAGTATCCAGAAGAAAAAGCTAGAAGGAAGAAAAGTTACGCTTTTCAGAATTCTAACCCAGGCAGGCAGGCAGGCTTGGCAATAATGCTGTGAGGGAATTCTGTGAGCAGCCGCCCCAGGGGCCTTCTGGGAAAGGAAGTACGTTGTTTCATTAAGGAGATAATTGTTTCTCTCAACTCCTTAGCATGTCTTCAGAAAGGCAGCCTTCCTATGGGGTAGACTCCTAGCCTGGTAATTGACAGGCCCAGCTGAATTATTTCCTAATATAATATTTTTTATTAATTATTTGTGAGTTTCATACATGCATACAATGTATTTTGTTCATATTCACTCTCTACTTCTCCCCTGAAGTCCTCCAGGACCCAGCTCTCCCAACTTCTTGCCCTCCTCATTTCTATAACCCATTGAGTCTAATATTGTTGTCTATATACACATGGGAGTAGAGAAAAATAATCTATTGTTTTGTTTTGTTTTGAGACAGTTTCTCTGTGTAGTCCTGACTATCCTGAAACATACCAGGCTGGTCTCCAACTCAGAGATCCACCTGCCTCTGCCTCTGGAGTGCCGGGTTAAAGGCGTGTACCACTACCATCTGGCCTTGGAAAATAATCTTTTTTTTTTTTTCCAAGACAGGGTTTCTCTGTGTAGCTTTGAGCCTTTCCTGGAACTCTCTCTGTAGACCAGGCTGGCCTCGAACTCAGAGAGATCTGCCTGCCTCTGCCTCCCAAGTGCTGGGATTAAAGGCGTGCACCACCACCGCCTGGAAAATAATCTTTTTAATATAGAAGTGATTAGGTTTGAGTAGAAAGATTTTCATTGGAAATTGATCACATTTCACTGGAGGTGACTTTTAAATATTCAAATATAGACAACAGGACATGGAGGCTTTGGATGCCCTTGAATAGTCTTACCTGCATCCAACCTCTTTGGGAGTCAGGCTCATTTACCTCTGTTCATTGAGGACTCGTGGTTTGCTTTCTGCCCTTCGTGGTTCTCTTTCTTTCCCTGAACATTCTGAAAAGGGATGCATGGGAGAGGAGCCAAAGAGACGTCTGAGCAGTCTAGAGAGTCTCCCTCTTAGGAAGCAGCTCCCATGCTTCTGTGTGTTCAGATGTTGCATTCAGACTTACGGCGAGAGGGTTCTGTGTAATGTGTGCGCTTTAGCCATTGCTCAACTAACCCACTAGTAAGCATGCATGCACATGTCACAGGCACAGTGTCAAGTCAGGGAAAGAGCCCTGCTTCTTGGGGGTGACACCCCTGTACCCATGTGACATGTCTGATTTTAGAAAAACCAAGCAGGGCGCTGCCCTTTCTCTGAACACTAAGTCTGCAGGATGCTGGGTTGACTTTTATCAAGGTGATGCACCCTGGAATCTGAGGACTAGTTTGTTGGGGCGTCCTCTACAGCTGCACCCCTCAGTCTGTCTCCAGAGTCCCCGGGGCAGTAGCTCCATCTCCTCCCCTAGGCAGTGTTTTCTGGTCTGTTGCCTGAATGCATCTCTCTGTGTCCAGGGTAAGTGGGTGAGGGAAAGAGAGCTGTCGAGATGTCTCTGTGTCCTACAGAGTGGCTGGGAGAGCAGGGACTGATGGGCAGTGGAGTCACTCGTCACAGCACCGTGTGGCAGCACCTGTGGGTATCTATGAGGAATAGATATGAACTCCAAGAACATTTGCCTCATGAAAACCCAGGCTCACGCGCCGCGTGAATCCAGAGTGGTGATGGCCACCACCCAGGGAGGCCCGCTGCTGATAGCCCTGCGCAGTAGCGAAGGGAGACGATATTGGCCCTCAGGAAGCTGCATTCCAGACTTCCTTACAGCTGGAGCAGGGTGACTCTTGTTAGGCACGGGTGTTCCTGCAGAGACTGGGGCAGCGAGACTCCAGCTTAGGGTCTTTGATTCTTGGCTTTACTTCTTAATATTTATTTATTTGTAGTGTGTGCATGTGTGTGTGCATGTGTGTCTGTGCGTGTATGGGCATGGCATGTGAGTACATGTTCAGGCATGTGCATGTGTTCCTGTGTGTGCACATACATGGATCTGCAGGTGTGTGAAGGCCAGAGATTGACAATGGCTGTCTTCTTCTTCTTCTTCTTCTTCTTCTTCTTCTTCTTCTTCTTCTTCTTCTTCTTCTTCTTCTTCTTCTTCTTCTTCTTCTTCTTCTTCAGTACTCTCCACCTGAACTTTTGAGTCAGGGTCTCTCCCCGCTCCTGATTCAGCTAAGCTGACTACCAGTAAGCTACAAGGATCCCTTGTCTGTCCTGGCAAGCCCTCAGTGCCAAGTCTGTCTACACCACGTCTTGTTGCTGTTGTTCGGATGCTCGGGAGCTGGACTCAGGTCCTCATGCTTGTACACTGAACACTTTGCCTGCTGAGCCACCTCTCCGGCCCCATGGCTTTGCTTTTCATCTTGAAAGCGTTAGTGCCCTTGACGTCAGAGGAACCACCCTGCCTGCCTGTCTGTGACCAGCGAATCACTCTGTGAGCCTCTTTCTCCCACTCTGTAAAACCCAGTTTGTCCAGTCTCACAAGTGTGTGTGTATGTGTGTGTGTGTGTGTGTGTGTGTGTGTGTGTGTGTGTGAGTGACTGGGGTCACATGACCTGAGGAAGAACATCCGTGGCTCCCCAGAGCACAAACGCAAGGCATGCGTCAACTCCCTGGCAGCTTCGATGACTAGGACACTCTGTCCCGTTTCTCCGTGAGGGCTGACACCCTTTTAGCACAGAGCCCACTTGGCTTGGCTTCCAGAGAAGCAATCCTTTCAGGTGCCGATGGCAACGTGTCTGCAGTCTGATCACCAGAATAATTCAGTCCATGCCCTCTCCCATGCCAGCTCTCTCCAAAGGCTGATGGTTCTGTGTCTCAGGAGATCCATGCTATTTTATTCTAGGGGGAGTGTCAGCAAGATAGAGACTCGTTTTTTGTTGGGGCTGGCACAGTCCTTGAAAACTGGAGGCTGCTTGCTGCTTGCAGAATCCTTAACACCCCAAGCAAGGCTCTGAGTCCATATGTCACCACCAAGCACACTTGAATCGAGCCAACCTGAAGCTGCTTGTCCCTATTCAGGGTGTCCACAGTGGCTATCTGGCTATTGGGGGGGGGGGGGCATCTGTCCATGTAATTCAGATTCTCATTTAGTAGTTATTTTCTCCACCCAACATCCCTGCAGGCCCCATGGGGTGGAGTTTCCCAGCCCCTCTGTTCACACGATGAGCATGGCTGTGCCGGGTGCAGTTGTGTGTCCGATTGTTCTGATTGTTGACAGCGCTGTTTCTCACTCCCCGGCCTGACATAGTGCAAACACCATTGAGTAGTTGTGACCTTGCACAAGCTCGTCGTTAATATTCTGTGCGGCTGTTAAGAAATCAAAGTGAATTGTGTGGCACAGCTGTATGTGGTCTACACTGTGACTCAAGTGTGTTCTCACAACAGCCTTGCAAGGGGAGCCTTACTACAAACAAGCATCCTGGGAATCAGGAAAGTGACTTTCCCTGTCGAGTCCCAGCTTTCCTACAAGTGAGAGTATGACTCGTCGTGCCATCTCCCTGGGAGGGCACTGGTAGAACTGAGCGGGGTGTTATGTGCACACTGCCCAGCACAGAGCCTGGCCTGGGAGGGGTTTGGACCAGGCCTGCTTCCTTCCTCTAATCCCCTCCACCTTCCCACTAGGACCTGCTGAATACATTTAGAAACTGAGGTCATGCCGAGTCCTCTCCGAGTCCTCTCCGTAGCTTCCTCCCCTGTGCTCACCCCCTCCCTCCCAGAGGCTGCTCAGATCCCTCTGTCAAATGCCGCCTGTTTGGTCCTATGCCAGTCCTGGAAACACCATCCTTTGCTGGCATGAGCATCACACCCCTGACATTTGCCCTAGGGCTGGGCTCTAGCGGGAGCCACACACGCCCTCTCAGCCTTGGGGCAGATGCAGAGACTCCACTTCCTGCCACACTCAGCTGGGAGCTTTCATGCTGTTACACTGTGTTTCATGAGGAACAGGTGTAAACTGGAACCCTAGTTTGGGTTCTATGTCGTGCTCTCAGGCTTGTTGGCGTCTGTGTAGTGATTAAGGAGAACGTGTAACAGGAAGACAGGAGGCCCATCCTTGTCCCCTATTTGGAGACGGCTCAGTGGGAAAAGAACTGGTGGTGGTACAAGCCTGAGAACCTGAGTTCAGGTTCCCCAGAACCCACGTAAAGCCAGACGCAGTAATGTGTCCGAAAGCCCAGCTCTCCTGCAGCGATGTGGGAGGGAGGGGCAGAAGAATCTCTGCAAGTTCCTGGGACATTAGGCTGGCATCTGTGGTGACAAGCACAAGACACAGAGGGAAACTGATGACCAACCCCCGAGGTTGACCTCTGACCTCCACCTGTACTCCATGGCACATGTGCCCGCCCTCTCATTCTCACGCACACAAACATGCACCTGGATGGCACATATGTATAAACACAATGATTTAAAAATAAATAATAAGATGAAGTTTATCCACCCGGCTTTCAGGGAATGCTCATTTACTTAGCCCCTAGTCCCAGCTAGCCCCTCTTTTAGATAGGCTGTGGCTGGAAAGGGGGCAGACAGCTCTATTTTTCATGGACCTTACATTCTAGTGTAGGAGATGATGACAGAAACAAACTATAAAGCAGTAAGATTATTTCAGATTATCTGTGCATGAAATAAATATGCTGCTGGGGCCGTGAGTATCTGGGAGCTGTTTTGTGTACTTTGGATAGGATGGTCGGGAAAGGACCTCCTAAGGAAGTGACTTTTTGAGTTGAGATACTCTCTTAGTCTGTTTCATGATACTGTAACAGATGCTAGAGGCTGGGAAATTTATAGTGAGTAGATATGTATTTGCTCATAGTTCTGAAGGTGAGGCCCTGGCATCTGAAGAGGGCCTTTTGACCACATGATTCCATGGTGCAAAGGCACCAAGAGCGAGTGATCCCAATGTGGTGGCGTATACCTGGGATCCCAGCACTGGAAAAGTGAAAATAAGAGGATCAGAAATTCAAGGCCATCCTCTGCTACATAGTGCATTTGAGGCCAGCCTCAGCTACATAGGACCCTGTCTCAGAGATAGTGTGTGTGAGGGCGGGGCAAGAGAAGGAGTGGGCAGCATCAAATCTGCTTTGAAGTCGGCACTAATTTGTTAATGAGGGCACTGCTCTCATGATCTCAACACTTTTGCTTTGAGGATGAATCTTCTAGCACGTTTTTTGGGGAGACATAGCCGATCTCAAATGAAGAGCGTCCAGACAGAGGGAGCGCTGAGACTATGCCACAGAGGTTGATGTGATCTTAAAAAACAGAGATCCCAAGTCGGGGATCCATTGCAAGATCTAAAGGGGAATGCCAGGGTGCCAGGATGGCTGCTAAAACTATTCAAGAAAGTAGGCAATGGCCTGGAACAGGTCCAGCATGGAGAGAAAAACAACCATACTGGTGATTGTGTTGAAATTGGGACATCAGAGCTTGAGGAAGGGTTGGATTACGTCATCCACTCTGTTCCATCCAGTCAGTACTAAATTAATGTACATCAAAGTGGCACCTAGTTTTTGGTCTAAACTGGGAGTGAGGAAGAGTGAGAGGACATCTCCTAGTGGCGGGTGGACTTGCGAGGTGACAGCCCCGACTGCCAGGACAGAAGGCTATAGATAGTGGCTAGTTCTTGCGCCTCTAAGAGACAGCGTGGGGGGCTGAAAAGGGTAGGGATTGTAAAGAATTCTTCATTCAGCCGTCCTTTGGCAAGTACCTCGTCTGGGCCTGGTGTCCTGGGGGCAGTGGGCAGTGGGCAGAGGCAGCCAGGTCCTGTTCTTTTGTCCCTCCTGTCATAGGAAGGGGCAGATGTATAGAGAGGCGAATCTGAGGGCAAAGGGGAGGGAGAGTAAGAGCTCAAAAGACAGGCTTCGCTTTTCCTACTGTTATGGAAAGTCTTCACAGAGAACATCCTAGAAAAATGCAATAGCATTTACAAAGACTCAAGAATCCTGGGAAAAGAAATGTGTCCAAAAACTAGAGCCAGGTCGTGGTGGCATATGTCTGGAATCTCAGAACCTCAGAGGCTGAGGCAGGAGAAAAATGAGTTCGAATCCCACCTGGGATATATAGCAAGTTCCAGGCCATCGTAAGACCTGCATAGTGAAAGCCTTTCTGAAAGAGAGAGGAAGGAGAATGTCTAAATACCTCCATGTGGCTTAGATATAGATTATGTGCTGGGGATGTCACCAGTCAGCTTTCTGTCACTGATAGTTTCTAAAGGAAGACTTGGCTTTGGCTCACAGTTCAAAGGCTTCAGTGTCTCACCAGTTGGCCCTGCTTGGTTTGGGGCTGTAGCAAGTGAGTGCATCACAGCAGGAAAGCAGAGAAAGAGAGAGAGAGAGAGAGAGAGAGAGAGAGAGAGAGAGAGAGAGAGAGAGAGGTGGCAGGGCCCATCATTCCTCTTCAAGGACCCACCTGCAGGAACCTAGCTTCCTCCTATTGGGTCCCACATCTTAAAGGTTCTACCTCCCCCACTCCCAGCACCATGTATTGGGGATCAAACCTTTAATACATGCATCTTGGGAAACATTTCAATCTGGATTGTAGCAGAGCAAGCAGATTAGGCTGGTGTGTGTGCTGACTCCCCAGTGAGGGACTTGGTGTGATGTGTTGAAGGTGTTGGACTTCATCCAGAAACTAGCCAGCACCCTAGAGTCAGTGTCTGGTTGATAGAAAGCCAATAGCTGCCACAGAATACTAACCAGCCTCCCTCCTTCCTCCCCCACCCCGAATCTGGATGCAGCCACAGAAACATTCTCCACACGGCACTCCAGGTAGCCACTTCCAGTCAGAAGTGGAATTGGCAGGAGATGAGGCCCATTTGGCATTCCCAAAAGAACACGCATCTGTGAATCTGCTTAAAGAGCTCTAAGACCACATTCTTCCTTGAATTGTTTCATTAGCTACAAACTCCACATTGCCTACATCATGTAAGACACAGGGGGAAACAGAAGTGGTGGGGATGCCCAGGACCCCTGCCACTAGGGGAGGGTTTGACCATTGCACAAAGGTGGGAGTTCGTAGGAATGTGTTTCTGAGTGTGGTTGTGTTTATAGGAATTTGAAGGGGTCAGTACTGAGACAGGAAGCCCAGGGTTCTCAAGGAAGGCCAATGGCCTTTGGGTTGTAGGGAAGTGGAGTGTTTGAGTAAATGAAGGAGGCAGTCTAGCTCCTGTGAAGGTAAAGGACCTGGGCCGAGGAATTGGGAGGTGGCCATTAGTCTTCCAACTCAGTAGCAGCTGTGATCGGCTTCAGAGGACCCCCAGAACCTAGACAGGCTGGAGTGCTCACCCTGCAGCCTGGGTCCCAAGCCTGGCTGCTGAATTCTCAGCTCTGCTGCAACTCAGCTGTCTCCACTCCTCTAAATAGTCCAGGACAGAGCAGAACAGTTCCCAGCAAACCACATTATCACTCATTTCTGAAATGCCTCAATTTCATCAGCATAAAATACCAAAAGCAAGCACGACTCTTCATCTCAGATCCGCCTTCTAAAAACAGAACCAGTGTCTGTCTCAGAGTTGTGAAGAAAATGTATTAGGTTGTATTAAACAGCAAGATTGTCCTTTTTGAGGAAAAAAAATGAACTATATCTTATCATTCTGACTGGGGATTTTAATTGGAATTTGAGTCAGTTTGATCTAAATATGAGCATCTATCTGGAGAACATTTATTGACATCTGCTGTGAGCAGGACCTGTGTGAGGCATGAGGAAAAGAGGAAGATAAACAAGATGTGTCCTCCCAGACAGAACTGATGGTCTAGCCTGGGATAAAGCATACAGGCCCTTGTCTGTAACCCAGGTGAACAGAGACTATTTATGCAGCAGTGGTCCAGGTCCTAGCCAGGAGTGGTCAGAGGAAGAGATTGCCTCCAAGTTCACCCAACCGGTAGGAAGCCTGCCTCCCTCCACAGCTCTATGGGATGAAGAATCCAGACCGTGTCATTGGAGGGTGTGCTCTGCTATCCGGTGCTCCCACTTACCCTCCAGCCACCGAGCTGATGACCCACCTTCCCTCCGCTGTTACTGGCAGTCAGAATCCTGTCAGGCCTTTGCGCGCACTCACTGCCGCACCTCTACAATCCGTGGCCCTTTCCTAGCTAACCTCCTTGGGGCTGATTTCGAGTAAAAAGCTCTTCCCTACAATAGGAGTTAGTATTCCTTCTTGTGCAAGCCTTGGAACTCTTGGTTCAGCATGTGACCCTTTCTGCAATGGCCGCCACTACAACCAGGGACCCAGCTGAAATTGGATCATCTTTCTGACATTGTTCAAGCACTACTGGTCAGACTTTTGTCTGTGTAGCACTCTGTGCTGAATGGTAGGAGACGCATGCTGGCCCTGCCCTCTAGGGATGGTTGCAGAGGTGCTGTGGTTGCCGCTGGGAAGAACTCTTAAGGACTTATGGGGGAAAAGATTGCTTTTAGGTTCTAGCCGGGAAAGGAAACTCAAAGATGTGGGTGATTGGGTCTTTGAATAAATGCACTGATGACGAACCTTCAGGTAGGTGAAGTCGTGAAAAGTGATGAAGACACAGAAGCCTACAGGCATGCTCGTGAACGTGGGGCAGCTTCAGACTCTCTAAAGTGACCGGCGCTACAGCAAAGGGGACCAGGTCGTCACACAGGGTCTCGTGCTTAGATCCGAGTTCAGGCACTTGTAATTCCATAGGTGGTAAAAGATCAGTAATAGTTTTAAAACAGACTGTCATATAAAACCCCGGGGTTGGAGACGACTTCAGATGGAATGGGTCCCACTCGGCACACAGATGCTGAATCGCAGAGGAATGCTAACCCAGGATCAAACAGCTGGTGCTAGAGCCTGGCCCTGTAACCAGACCTCTCCGGCTTCAGCTGTATCCTTGTCTACACAGTCCATGAGTACCTTAGTCAGTGTTCTATGGCTGTGAAGACCCTGACCACAGTGATTCTTATAAAGGAAAGCATTTTGTTGGGGCTTGCTCACAGTTCAGAGGTTTGGTCCGTTATCCTCTTGGAGGGGAGCATGTGGCTCTCAGCTGAGAGTTCTACATCCACATCTGAAGGCAGCAGGGAGAGAGACACTAGGCCTGACTCGGGCTTTTGAAATCCCAAATCCCACCCCCAGGGACGCCTCCTAAGCCCTGTCAGTGGCACTGCTCTCTCATGGCCAAGCATTCAAATATATGAGCCTCTGGGGGCCATGCCTATTCAAACCGCCACAGTGATGATACCTGTATCCTTGAAGAGGACTGAGGTTTTCTTGGGGAAGTAGACTGAGGGAAGAGCCAGAGGGGACTGGCTTTTACAGTTCAGGTGAAAGAAGATGTGCAGTCATAGGCTGTCGGGTGGAAGGCAGGAGCTGCTGGGTAAGAACACAGGTTCAGACAGCAGGGCTTAGATGGGGAAGCCGATGGAAAGTGAGATCCGGTCACACTGTCTCTGTGACTGTTCCTTACTGGGTTCTCCCACCGTGCTCCATTTGTTGAGCTTTCTCTACTTGGAGAAGAAGGGCTAAAATGCAAAGTGAATGTGTTATACACCTCCAGTAGCTCCCACACTGGGGTACTTCACCACTTATTTTGTTGTTTCTTTTGTGTGGAGTACAGTACGCAGTCACTCTCTAGAACCTGACATTTCGGGTCTTAGGGCCTCGGGATGTGACCCATTTACTAGCTGCTGTTCCGCCATCATAGGTTTACGCACAGGATCTTGGAATTGCCATCATCACCCACTGTCTCTGGCTTTGGGTTTCCCCCCAGGCCCTATGAAGGTACTGTGTATGTGACTTGCCTCCTATCCCCTGACCTTAGGGACCTCAGATGACCTACATGCCATGCTGAGCCCAAGAGTAACTGGGCACCCAGCCTGAGGGAGCCTGAGCTTTAGTCAGTGCAGACCTTGTCTGGGACTGTTGCCCATCTGCCTTGGAATCGCCAAGCAGCATCACAGCGAATATTTCCGGGCCACCTGCTTAGTCAGAACTTCTGGAGTAAAAGGACAGGAATTGGTTCTTTGAATTTTTTTAAATGATTTTATTTATATTTAGGTGTATGTGTGCTGCCTGCATGAGTTTATGTGCACCACATCTGTGCAGATGCCTGCAGAGGCCAGAAAAGGGCATCAAATCCCTGGAACTAGAATTGTAGACCATTATGAGCTGCCCCATGTTGGTGCTGGGAGCCAAACCCAGGCATTCTGCACTCTTAACTGCTAAGCCGTTTCTCCAGCTCAAGAATCAGTATTCTTGACAAGTACTGCAAGTGACTCTTAGTTACCTAAAATTTGAGACGCTACCTTACATCACTTAATATTTTTTTCCTAGACCTGAGTTTCTTGGTCTAAAAATAATAAAATTACATATCCAGTTGTATTAGGGTTCTCTAGAGGAACAGAAATACATATGTATTTATAGAGAGAGAGAGAGGGGGAATTTATTAAAGTGATTTACAGGCTGTGGTCCTGCTAATCCAACAATGGCCGTCTACCTAGGGAAAGTCCAAGCTGCTTAGTCCACGAGGCTGGTCTCAGTTGGCCTGAGGTGTATGCTGGAATCCTGAATAAATAGGCTCTAATACCAGTAAAGAAATTGACTTGACAGCAAGAGCAGTCAGGCAGAGAGAGAGAGAGAGAGAGAGAGAGAGAGAGAGCATCCTTCTTCCATGTCCTTTATATAAGCTGCCAGCAGAAGGTGTGGCCCAAATTAAAGGTTTATCTCCCCCCCCCAAAGATCCAGATTAGAAGTGGGTCTTCCTACTTCAAATGATTTAATTAAGAAAAAAAAACCTCACAGGTGTACCTAGCCACATGGGTGTTAGTTTATTCCAGATGTAGTCAAGTTGACAACCAAAAATAGCCATCGCACCAGGTTAGTGTGAAAGTACAAAAGCACATTGGAAAAATGCTAAAAGTTGATACATATTATTATATGTCATTAAAGTTTGCCATCTTGGTATCAAGGAAATGTGAAGTGTTTTTCAGACTAAACTACACTAAAAATCAGTAAAAGGGCTAAGAACGAGCTCACACTTAGAAAATGTGTGTTTACTGAGTGGATGAATG
Organism: Peromyscus californicus insignis; assembly: GCF_007827085.1. Taxonomy (NCBI): domain Eukaryota; kingdom Metazoa; phylum Chordata; class Mammalia; order Rodentia; family Cricetidae; genus Peromyscus; species Peromyscus californicus. The sequence continues at coordinate 149,896,605 of NW_026294562.1, read as the reverse complement.
AATCCCTCTAAGAGAGAAGCCCCGAAGAAAAGTTGGCACACTTCTCTTTGATATCCTCCCTTGCATTCAATCACTGTCATTTCTGGGTGCCCGTTACAGGCCAGGGCCTGTGCCAAGCTGGGAAGACAAGAGGTAATGAGATACGGCTCTGTCCTCCAGGGCTTAGAGATCAATGTGAGTGTTCGGCATGGTGTCAGAAGCATTTGCTCCTGAGCAGGCAGGATGGTGGGCATCTGTGTTCTGGCGACAAGCGCAGGAAGCGGTTCCCTTCAGGCTGTCAGGAGAGTTGTCAACCAAGGATGTGGCCCCCAAGCCTAGGATTGTCCCCGGAAGAAAAGTGCTTTCATTCCTTGTCACTCCCGTCTTTCATTCTGCTGAAATATCTGCTTCCTTCTCTTTTCCCCCATCAAACAGAGCTCAGGAACCCTGTGTTCTGGAATTTTCTTCAACCTTCCAAAAGCTGCTTTCACACTCCAAGTCAGGACTTTAGTCACGAACACTTTGAAACAGGGCTCTTTCGAGGAAGGGTGCAGTTCACAAGGGGTTAATCCAAAGTGGCTTAAACTGCATTGGGTTTGTTGTTGTTGTTGTTGTTGTTGTTGTTGTTGTTGTTGTTGTCGGTTTACATGTTTGCTTTTTTTTTTTTGCATCAGGTGTTATGTTTGAGTGGTGTGCTGGCTAGTCTTATGTCAACTTGACACAATCTACAATCGCCTGAAAGGAGGGAATCTCAATGGAGAAGATGCCTCCATAAGATCTAGCCGTAGGGCATTTTCTTTTCTCTAAGATTTATTTTTATTTTGTGTGCCTTGGTCTTTTGCCTGCATGTATATCTGGGTGAAGGTGCCAGAGCCCTTGGAACTCGAGTTACAGAGAGTTGTGAGCTGCCAGATGGGTGCTGGGAATTGAACTCTGGTTCTGGGAGAGCAGCTAGTGCTCTTAACTGCTGAGCCATCTCTCCAGGCCCAATGTAGGGCATTTTCTTAATATAGTGATTGATGGGGGAGGGTCCAGTCCATTACACGTGGTGCTGTGGGATGTTCTGTATGTCAAATGTGTTGCTGATTAGTCAATAAATAAAACACTGATTGGCCATTGGCTAGGCAGGAAGTGTAGGCGGGACAAGGAGGAGAATAAAGCTGGGAAGTGGAAGGCTGAGTGAGAGAGACACTGCCAGCCGCCACGATGAGAAACAGCATGTGAAGATGCCGGTAAGCCACGAGCCATGTGGCAAGGCATAGATTAATGGAAATCGATTAATTTAAGCTGTAAGAACAGTTAGCAAGAAGCCTGCCACGGCCATACAGTTTGTAAGCAATATAAGTCTCTGTGTTTACTTGGTCGGGTCTGAGCAGCTGTGGGACTGGCAGGTTAGAGAGATTTGTCCTGACTGTGGCCAGGCAGGAAAACTTTAGCAACAGCGTGGGGCCATCCCTGGGCTGGTGGTCCTGGGTTCTATAAGAAAGCAGGCTGAGCAAGCCAGTAAGCAGCACCCCTCATGGCCTCTGCATCAGCTCCTGCCTGCAGGATCCTGCCCTGTTTGTCCTGTCCTGACTTCCTTTGGTGATGAATAGCAATGCTGGAGTGTAAGCCAAACAAACCCTTTCCTCCCCAGCTTGCTTTTTGGTCATGGTGTGTCTTTGTAGCATTAGAAACCCTCACTAAGACAAGTGGTAATGGGAAGAGAGTTATTGGCAACTTGTTTTCTCCAGCCTTTTTTTTTTATTTTACTAGATGATATATTGTCAAGGTTTTGCTTATTTACAAAGAATCCAAATTAATACCGGTCTAAGAGGAAGTGTGAAAGAATGGCTGGCTCCTTGTGTCTTAAGGAAAACAGTGATGAGACTCAGACCTCAAGCATGTATGGCCCTCTTCAACCCAGAAGTGCCCTGCCCATCCTACCCTGATGCCCTGTAGATGGCCCACATGCCAGTAGCCTTGGCAGGTGCCAATTAGTAGAACCTCAGCTGACCTCAGAACTGATGGGTCAGAATCTGGGTTCTAACTTGCTTCCCTAGCAATTCTACACACAGTTTGAGAGAGTTGTGAAGATAGAGCTTTGTCCCTCTTGATGGATTGGAACATTTGAGATCAGAGAGAGCAAGGAACTTTCCCAAGTAGCCAAGGTTCGGGACTGACCTGTTTGATTTCAAGCTCGGCATTGAATCCTCTGTACTCTGTACTTCTGGATTTTCTGGTGCTGTGTTTGAGAGCGCGTCTTCATAATCATGAGGAGGGGAGGATAGGACATCTTTTCAAGGTCCCAACATATTGTCTTTTGGGAATGACATGATAAGAAGAACCAGGAGTGTACATAGTTAGTCTTGACTTTATACCCAAGTGGGGAAGTTCTGGCTGGCAGGACACCTCTGCATTTTGCAGATGGCGGGAGCCCTCAGCATTTTACAGAGCATGACAAGTGTGTAAGGAGTTGGATGTAGTGAACAAGAGCCATACAGAGGGCTGTTCCTGGTTCCTCTCCTTTTTGTGAGGACAGCTTCTGATTTGACTGATTGGACTTGGTGGCCAGCCAAAGCCAAGAACTCAGGCTCTGGTCATTTGATCTCCTCTTGATTTATGAATGATTCTGTCTTGTAGAGTAAGAGTGGTTTTCCCAAAGCTGGGAGCGGGTGGGGTGGAGTAGCTGAAAAGGAGGCCTGAAGAATCAAGATGACAAAATGTGTTATTTATAAGGGCCCAAAATAAGTACCAGATCCTCCACTCAAGGGAGCAGGCAATGGCCAGGCTCTGTGTGGAGTAGAACAGTTGGCTCCCCTGGATTTACAAGGTCCACCAGCAGCCAGGGTCCCCGCAGCCCTAGAGGCTCTTTGAAGGAAGTGGCTCCATGTAGGGCAGCCTTTTAGCTCAGACCAATGAGTCCCAGCTTGGAAACTGGAAGAGGAAATTCTTAAAGAAAAATGGGAGAAAAGCAGTGAGTTTCTGTGGACTGGTGAACAAGACCACTACACACACAAAACGTCCTTAGTCTCGGGTACACTGGACTGGCGTGCAGCTAGGAGTCCGGCAGGCCTGGACTCAGTAAGGACAGCTCAGCCCTCCTTTCCTGCCTGCCCCCGCTCCCACCCCAGATCCATGATAGAGGACCACGGCTGATGCTGTGTGGAGCAGCTCGTCCAGGATTGGCCACGTCTTACTGCTTACTCCAGGCCTGTCTTCTCAACCTTAAAGAACTTACTACAATTTGTTTTTTGTTTTTTGTTTTTGCCTATTTACAAACGTTTCTTCTCTATCTATAGGGAGGGAAGAAGGGAAAGAGAGGAAGAGGGGAGGAAGGAGGGGGGTTGTTTTTTGTTTTTTGTTTTTTTTTTTTTTTTTTTTTTTTTTTGGTTTTTCGAGACAGGGTTTCTCTGTGTAGCTTTGTGCCTTTCCTGGAACTCACTCTGTAGACCAGGCTGGCCTCGAACTCACAGAGATCCGCCTGCCTCTGCCTCCCGAGTGCTGGGATTAAAGGCGTGCGCCACCACCGCCCGGCTTTGTTTTTTGTTTTTTTAAAGCAAACTTGTGCTCAACACATCACCATATTTGCCAGTGGAGAGAGAACAGCTCTGGTATCTGGGGCTCTCTGGTAAATAGCCAGCATCATCTCCCAGATGCCCATCTCTGACTCCAGCCTGATACCTTTGTTGTCTGGTTGCTTATTAGACCCAAGGGTCAGGTCCCAAATCCATTTTCTATTGAAGGCGAAGTTCAGTAATGGGGGTGAGATCACTGAAGAGGGGGCCTTCTGAGGGCTGTACCGCAGTCATGAGGCATGCAGTCTGTGCTCCCCAATAGAACAGCAGGCCAGGATCGGAGCAGGTGCTGCAGACTCCAGAGTCGCCTCACTGGTCTCGGATCCTCCCTCTGCTCCAGCCTCTTCCTCCCTTTTTGTTTTTAAACTTCCTCTCCTGGGAAGTGATAGGTACATTGTGAGGAGGAATGCTTTGTATGGCTCTCACTGTGCTTAGAGCATGCCGAGTTCTCTGCCGGCTGGCTGCTGCTCATAAGCCATCAGAGCATCTGTGGTCTGGGGGTCTAATATAGTCATTCCCCTCTAAGCATCAACCTGCTGCTGCCTCTGGTCTGGCCTCAAGGGTCTCCAGTTTTTTTCCTAACAGAATGACTGTCCCTGGGGGACAGGATGCCTATTCAGTGGGTTCAGGTTTGCCTTCGTGCCCTGGCAGTAAAAGGAATGTCCAAGAAGATGGACTTCCTACCCTTTTTGCCCCAGCTCATTGTGATGGAACCTGAAACTTCAAAGAAACCCCTAGTAGTTTTTAATTTTTTAATATCGTTGTATTTTATGAATATGGATGTTTTGCCTTCATGTATGCCTGTGCACCGTGTGTGTGTGTGTGTGTGTGTGTGTGTGTGTGTGTGTGTGTGTGCAATGCACACAGAGGCAAGAAGAAAGCATTGGATTCCCTGGAAATGGAGTTACAGACAGTTGTGAGCTGCCATGTGGGTGCTGGGAATTGAACTCAGGTCATCTGGAAGAGCTGCCAGTGCTCTTAGCCACCGAGCCCTCTCTCCAACCCATTCCTGGCAAACATCTACTCCATGTGTGAGTACAAGACAGAAGGAAGAGCCTAGCTCAACTCAGATCCCACCTCCGCTTCTATGAAGCTGTGCAGCCCTGGGCTGGTCGCCTAAACATCTAGGAAAAGAAAGGTTTGCAGGGCTCTGCCGAAGAAAAAGGATGATGTAGGTGAAGGGCCTGAACACGATGTGCGTTAATAGTAAGTAGAAGGTAATGCTGTGACTCCCCTGTAATCCAGTGGCTTTCAAACTTTTGCAGAACATTTGGATTCCTTCAGTCTTGGTCATGTATGACTTTCACTCCCTCGAACCCCCGAGTCTTCTGTTGATGTTACTGTCGCCATTACTTTTATTGTGGTAAAACAACACACTGCTTCCCTTACTTTTCTGTTGCGATGAGTGAAATACTGTGACCAGGGCAGCTTATGGAAGCAAGTTTATTTGGGCTTGTGGTTCCAGAGGGACAGAGTTATCACAGTGGGTGAGCATGACAGGAAGCAGCAGCCATGGCAGCAGGAACAGGAAGCTGAGACTCACATCAGCAGCAAACGTGGAGCAGAGACAGATCTAGAGATGGGGCCAGTCTGTGAACACTGGACACCCCGCCTCCAGTGACATGCTTCCTCCAGCAAGCACCACCTCCCCAAACAGCACCACCAACTGAGAGCCAAGCCTGTGGGACATGTCTCATTCAAGCAACCATGTGCACCATGAAACTTGCCATGTTAGCCGTCTGAAATGCATGGGTTAATGGTACGAAGTATGGTCACGGTGTCCAGCTGTCACTCTCATACAGCTGCAGAATTGCTTCTTTGGTTTTTTGTTTTTTATTTTTATTTTTTGCTTGTGTTTTGTAATGCACATGCTAATTGGACATGCTGCTGGAGGTTCACATTCCTATCTCCAAACCTTTTCCCTCTCCTAATAGCAAAACGGTACCCATTCCACACTGAACTAATTCTCCACGCTCCCGTCTTCCCGCCATCACTGTATTTGGGATCGGATGCCCCTGTTCTTAACTGGTCTCTCTCATCACAAAGGGGCTTTCAAAGGGGTTTCTTTCCGTTTTTCTGACTCCCGTTGGGACCCCAAGAGCTAAAGGCCTGAAAGAGTCACAGCCAACTTTTCAAGAACTGTGGACAGTTGCAGAATGGTATCAGCACAGCTGCTTTGCATGGGCTGGGTCTGGCAGAGAACCTTCTAAAGATTGCTACAATGCTATCTGTGGGAAAACTGGGGAGCAATGTTGGTATTCGGGGAACTCGGCACTAGCTTTTCAACTTTTCTGTGAATACAGAATAAAAGCTAATTAAAGTAAGTCTTGACTGCCCTAGTCGCTGGTGGTATGACATGGGCTCTGTTCCTCCACTGTCAAGTGAGTGCCACCCCACGTGACACTCCAGGAGTCCATGCATGGTAGCGCTTTGGCCCCTGGTTATCTTCTGATGCTTTCCACATTGACCCTTCTACCAGCTCGAATGCGGCATATTCTTCTCCTGCCCCTGCAGGGCTACCCAGGGAGGTGCTGTGGAGGTCCCATGGCTCAGCAGGGCCCTGGCTCTCCCTGTGTAGAGTTTCTTTGAGCTTGAATCGATGTGTGGAAATTTCCCTTGCCTCTCCTGACAGATTGCTCTCATCGAGCAAGACTGCATTTTTATTTGCATATTTTACTTCATTCTCCCTTACCCCATTGAATTTAGTTTTTCTCTTTAGGAATCAGTATATGAGTCAAACTGCCAGTTCTAAATTTAGTGCTGCCTGTGATATGGAGAATGGGTTTGCTGCCGCCTGTGATATGTATTTGGAAATAATGGTTTTATTTATCCACATCCAGTAATTCTGCCTGCCTGCTGGGTTTTCTCAGGAAAGAGTTTGTCATCTCCTTCCCTACTAATGATGAAATGTTGCCTGTTTGGGTCCCAGAGGCCCAGCCTGAGCCAGACACTAGTGACTTGAGTCTCTGTTTAATTAAGCAATGCCATCCGCAAGATCCTGCCACCACAGAGCTCTCTGCAAAGTTTCTGTTCCAAGGAGTTTGGAAGCAGGTCTAGGACAGGCTCCTGGACTGCCTGGAGCATGTAGGTCTGTCTTTGGGCCACAGCCTGATAGGCTTTGTCCTTTAGGGAGGAAGGGGATTGCCCCTTTGTGCTGGAATATGTAGTGCGCTCTGTGGTTTGGGTGCAGAAGACACAGAAGTAAAACACATACCTCTCTTATCCTCTGAGGAGACAGTCCCATAAACATGATTGGAAGACAGTAAAAAAAGGCATGCTGGGCCAGGGCATGTGTGGTCCAGGGTGGGTAAGCAGGAAGTGAGTGATCCATGTTGTGAGGAAAGGCACAAAGAAGAGATGTTAGATTTTGAGTTTGTTGGTTTGATGGGAGGTGTTTTCAAGGGAATGTAATAGAGGACTGTCGAGGCAGAGAGAACAGAACCTGTGAAATAAGCAGGCAGCCAGCATCATGACATCTCATTTATTATTTCAAAGGTATGCATTGGGCACGTTCCATGGATCTGGCGCCATACCAATCATCAGGCCTATAATAGTGATGGAGCTTACACCCTGGCACAAATGGTTCACGGCTTTGGTATAAAGCAGACAATAAGAGATGATATGTGCCGAGATCAGGAGCTAAGCGGTGTGGATTAGCTTGCAGGCAGCTCTAGGAATGTGCCATATTTTAAGTGACTTAGGCCACAAATTCTCATCTTCACCCCCTGTGCCCGCCTTCTCTCCCAGTTCCTTTTTCTTTCCTTCTAGAGACCAACCCTAGGGCCTGGAGTATGGTGAACAGCACTGTCCCATGAAGCTCCACCCAAACCCTGTCCTCTCATGCTTGCGAACTCACTCCTGGAGGCCTGGCATCCCAACTGAAAGTGATGGACAGCAGCACCATGTGACCTCTGCAGGCCCAAGCCTTAGACCGCTCCTTTGCTTTGTCCCTTTCCCGGTGGCTTTAGGTTTTCCGAAGCTCACGGCTGCAGCAGTCCAGTCTCTGCCTCTGCCTCCCCGTGGCCCTCTCTCCTGGTTGGTATCTTTCTCTGTCTTACAGACACTGGTCACTGGACACCAATGGTCCATCTAGGGTCCCAAGTCCATCTGCAAACCCTCCCCAGAGGCTTCTTGGGAAAATGCAATCTTTACCTTTTCCAGCTTACGGTGGCTATTGATATTTTCATCTGCAGCCACATCACTCCAGTGTCTGCCCCAAGGGTCATATTGCCTCCTCTTCTGCCTATAAAACCTCCCTCTCTGTCTGTCTATCAAATCCCCCTTTGCCTTTCCCTTAAAACTATACTTATGGCTTAGGCTTTGGCTCATCGCAGTGTGTGTTAGCATGCACAGGCCCCATGTTCAACCCTAGCACCAAAAGTAAGGGATGCCTATGGTAGCATTTAGGGCCAACCAATATAAATCAGAACAACCTTCTCATCCCCCAAAACCCTTACTGCAATCACATCGGTAAAGACTCTTCCTAATTCGGTCTCATATCCGAGGTTCTGGGTGTTATGGCATTGACATGTTGTCTGGTGGGCCCATTTAAGCTTACAGAGCACATGGTTAGAATTTATTAACATTCTTTTTCAGAGGAAGACACCAGGGCTGAGCAACTTAGTGATTCAGTGGCATTAAAAAAGCAAGGAGTGGAACCAATGATTGGGCCCCAGGCCACTGGCTCCTTGCTATAACACACTGAGCAGAATTCTTATGGGATCACCTGGGTTTGAAAGGGCCAGCACGAGGACCAGAGCAGGAACAGCTTTATATAGGGACATAGCATTTGAAGAAATGGACTGTGGTTGACATCCTAGAGCTATGCTCAAAGTCCTTCAGCATGTTGGGGGGCACCTCTGTGTTTTCAGTGGAGGTAAGAGGCTGTCCATGGTCAGGTAGGGGCATGCTTGAGGGACTGAGTGCATGGATCAAAGAGCTCTCTGGGCTTATCATCCATGTTCCCTGAGCATTGCCACAAGTGAGGTCCTAGAGCCCAGAGGTGAGCCTGCTCCAGTCCCTGCCCTTGAGGTAGAGTGGAAAGACCAGGAAACAAGAGCTCTCTGGGCTTATCATCCATGTTCCCTGAGCATTGCCACAAGTGAGGTCCTAGAGCCCAGAGGTGAGCCTGCTCCAGTCCCTGCCCTTGAGGTAGAGTGGAAAGACCAGGAAACAAATCCCTGCTCTGCCTCTCACTCTCTGTGTATCTTCAAACAAGAGACTTTAGCTTCCCAAACTCCTGTTTCCTGTTGCCTTGGAAAAATACGGATATTCTTGAGTTTTCACAGAGATACAAACAAAAAGTGGCTGGTACAATTCCAAAATAACCAGGCTCAGTAAATGTGACTTCCATTTCATCAAGAGACTTTCTTGCTAGGACAGAGAAGTAGTTTCCAAACTTAGTGTACCAAGACTCTCTGGTTCCTGTATGCACAGCACAGCTTTCCAGTCCAGACTGGTCTGATTGGGTGGAGTAGAACACTGTGCAGGTAGGAGCTTTGCTCAGCTCATCATGGCTTTCTGTCACTGAGTGTGGTGGTGCTTTGGTATGTATGAAAAGATTTGAAAATGTTCAGACATTAGAAAGGAGTCTTCACACCCAAATATGCTGACAATGTAGCATACCTGCACGGGAGCCAGGTATAACTGGACAAATCAGATCATAGGAGAAGAGCGCTGTTCCAGAGCTGTTGGGATTCGATGGGAAGCTGGATGCGCCACTTGGAGAACTCTGGGGAGAGGTGATGATATTTGGGCTCCAGTCTCAGAGATAGTAGTTGACTTCATTTGGAGAGGGGACTGCAGGACCAGGAAGTCCAGGTGTCGAGAGACAGATGGCTCAGCAGGTAAAGACACCTACCCCCAAGGCTGACAGCCTGAGATCCGCCCGGGAGATCTTCACGGTAGAAGGGAAGATCCAGCTCCAGTAAGGATCCCCTGACCCCGACCCATGCACACACACAGAACTGGAGCCTCTGGCTCACACTGCAGCCCACTCTCCACCCAAGCTCAGAGGGGGCTTTTGAATAGAAGAGTCAGGGGCTTAGATTATCCTTTCAGAAAGGTCACACAGCCTCAGTGGCCTGGAGATTGGAGGCTGAGACTGAGGACTGTGGGGAGGAGGCAGATGTGAGGGAGGACTCACTGCAGAACCAAAGCTGTGAGCTGTTCAGCCTGAACTAATCCCAGGTCTACTCTCAGTCCTTAGTTTCTCGGTTTCTCAGTTTTCCTGTCTCTAAAATGGATAGAATGTATTTGTCTATCTCATGCAAGTTTTGTGAAATGTAAGTGAGATGTACCTGGTACATCATAGGACTTAGTAAACGTGTTCTTTCTCTGTTGTATTTCAGGTTTGGTTTTGTTGTTATTGCTGTTGTTGTTTTTCCTTATAGCCACCTCAGGAGGAATGATCTCTTTGTTTAATGTCCTGTTTAATAAATAAGCAAACTGGAACTCTTAGAAATTAAGAAATTTATTTAACTCTCTATAGGAAATAGATAAAGGTCAGAATTTTTTGAAGTCTTTGCCTTTCATACTGGGCGACACAGCTTCCTGTATTTAGATCTTTGTTACCAGTAAATTCATGAGTGAGACCACATACACAATAGCATGGGGACAGAAAGGACACTGAAAGCTGTGACCAGTGTCTGTGCAACAATAAGAACATGCGTGCCTGGTCACAAGAGGCTGGTTCTCCTGTGCCCAGGTCTTTGTCCTTAGGAAAAAAATGTAGAAGCTTCATCCACCCAAAGCCTGCTAGAAGATTCTCCCTTCCATCCATGATTGACTGTGTGGGTCTGTGTCCCTCAACTGAGGACACATAAAGTCAGCTGGCCTCCTGAGGTCAGGCCAAGTTGCTGCCACAGACCCTTCTCCAGGGAGAGCTTGACAAAGGTGCAGCTTTTAGGTTGGGGGCCACTTGGGTGGCTGTGTGATCTTATTCAGTGTTCAGATCTCAACTCTTAGTTGTGTGATTGGTTGGTTGGTTGGTTGGTTGGTTGGTTGGTTGGTTGGTTGGTTAGTTTGGTCTCCATGTAACCCAAGTGGGCCTCAAACTCATGATCCCCTTACCCAAGCACCCGAATACTGGGATTCGAGGTGTCCACTGCCACTCCTAACTTCACATGGAGGTTTTTCTTTATTTTGTCTTTTTGGTGCTCGCGATCAAACCCACGTCCTCATTCATGATTAGGAACACTCTCTGCTACACTGTAGCCCCAGTGCAGCCCGAACCTATAAAACAAGATCCATAATACTGACCTTGCAACACAGCTGTTTGAATTAGGTGCCGTGGTGGCAGCCTGTCCAGGCCTGAGTGCCAGTTGTACCGCTGACTGGCTGTGGAACAGTGGGCAAATGATTTGGCCTCCATCCTGGTTTTCCTTTCTGCAAAATGGGTTTAATGACAGGTCCTACCTCTAGGTTGTGGTGGAGATTAGTCCGTTGGAGGGGTGGCCAGAACACTGCTCATTCTAGGTAAATGTCAGAGATTATGCACACGTGTCGGTTTCCTCTCGTGGAGCTCTGGCAGCTGTGATCTCAGGCCCCGGAGGTTTGCAAGCATGGTGTGGTCTCTTAGCCACAGAAAGAGCATCTGTGATGAGGGAGGCCCCTGATCTGCTGCAGACGTAGACCATAACACGTCTGCCTGGCAGGCCGCTCTGGTCCTTGCAGGACTCTTTTTCTGTGATGTGTAAGCTTGCCTCTCCCAGAGGATAGAGATCTCATGTGACAGTCAAGCCTCTTGCTCGTCACCACATTGCAGCCCCTGAGGGGAAGCCTGATTCAAACTAGACCCCAGGACTGACAGGTTAGGCCAGCAGGAAGCAGCTTGACTCTGGATTTCTCATCTCTGGCTTGTAAGTGGGGCAGGATTTTTCTACAAGACAGTTTTCCCGAGCAGGTCACCATGGCAGTTGTCCTTTTGGCACAGCCAGGCCAGCAGGGGCTGCTCCTCTCAGGCTGCCTCTCAGCTCTCCAGGACCACAGGTGCCTTCATGTGTTGGGCAGCACTGTTCTGATAGTCTAGTCCACCCCCGTACAAGTGCAAAAATGACCAAGAAGAAAGAAACTGCTGGGATGAGCTAGCAGCCTTTCTGGAGCCCGTTCCCTATGGTGGGATGCCTTGCTCAGCCTTGATGCAGGGGGAAGGGGCTTGGTCCTGCCGCAACTTGGTATGCCAGACTTTGTTGACCCCCCCCCAAGGAAGGCCTTACCCCCCTGAGAAGTAGATGGGGGGTGAAGTGGGGGGAGCTAGGAGGGATGGGGGGAGGGGGAACTGTGGTTGATATGTAGAATGAAAAAAAATTTTAATAAAAAAAGAAACTACTGCAAGTTCACACAGGGAGAGGCTGCTCAAAGGCTGTCATCTCCGGGTTTCCCGCCCTTAGGAGCAGGTGCTGCCTGAAGAGTTGAAGCTTCTCTGCGTAGTCTACCTGCTAGTGGGTATTTGCAGTGCTGTGGCTATTCCTTTCCACTGCCCCCAGCATTTAGTAACCGTCCTGAAAATGCCTCCAACCTCAGCTCCACCAAGCAGAGTGGGTTATGTGGTAGTGAGAGGGTTAAGGGACGAGAGCTGTAAGGACCATTCCGTGGAGAACAGTGCTGCCTGCCCGATCTCCAGGAACCAAGACACAGCTCCAGAGAGGGAACTGGAGCTGGAGGAAGCAGAGCTGAGGCCTCCTGCTCAGGCATCCCCAGCACTGCCCTTGACTCATTATTTCAGCAGCCTGAACACTCTCCCTACCTCTTGGCAATGGCCAAATGGATCTTTGGAGCATCCTGTAGCCAGGCTTGGTTTTAAGAGGAAGATTGCTCATTCTCTGCCCAAGCATCAGTTTCCATAAGAACCCTCTTCCCTGGATACGGTCAGGTTTAAACATGATAAAACCGTGAAGAACTTAGGAAAACCAGAGCCCTATGTCTGGGACAGATCCCAGGGTGGTCTCATGGACTGCTTTGAGAACATGAGTTGTCAAACTTGAATGAGAGCTATCCAGGTCCCATGTTGTTTGAGCTGTTTACTGCATCCCAAGAAAGGGGAACTACTTTGGCTGAGAATTCTGTCCCAGCTTTCTTCAGAGAAACTCTGCTTGAGTCACATTCACCAAGCTCAGTGTCCCCACTGCAAACAAATATCACAGTAGCAAAACCTGCCTCCCCAGGTCACATGGAGCATCAAACCAGGACAGCTAGGTGAAGACATTAAGCTGTGCACGTGTATTTATCAGGGGCCCATCAGAACATCTGGCTGTGTCTCTGTCTCCTCTATCTGTGGGGGAGGACAGGGGGCTGGAGAGAGACACAGATAAGCCTGGAGGAATTCAGGAGAGGATAGCAAGTCCAAGTACTGCAGAACAAGCCACAGAGTAGCAGTCCAGGCTGGAGTCAGAAGGCTGGGGATTGGCGGCAATCCAGAGACAAAATCCTGTCTTCTACAGAAGCCTCAGACTTTGATCTGCAAGCTTCAGCCAGCTGAGTGCGGCCCACCACATGAGGAAGGGCAACCCACTTTACTTAAAGTCAAACATTTTAAACATAAATTAACTACGTCTAAAAGATGCCCTTCCTACAGCATATACCCTAGCATCTGTCCAAACAGTGGTCTATACTAGCCAGCCATGTGGACACAGGAGTAAGCATCACACCATGTAAGTAAGGGTGAAGGCTTTCCTTAATGAAGACACACCACCACCTTAACGAAGACCTTCCACCCTCTTCCTCCTCTTGGAAGTCCTTGCTTGAAGACTAAAGAAGCACCATTCAGTGCCTCCTCTGGCACATGAACTCAGAAGCTGTTAGCACCTGAGCATGGGACCTGTGGGTCCCTCCTGTCTTTCTTGGGACTGTTTATGCTGGCTTTCCATTCCAAGGCCAGCCCGAGCTAACCACGTGCCTCTCCGCTGACGCCTGTGCTCTGAGCCATCCCAGTCCCCACCCCACCATGTCCTGTCCAAGTTGTTGCCGCTTCTCAAGCATCTGCAGCATTGCCATTATTATCTCAATTAGGCGACCTGAGCAGTGAGTGTCATAGTGTTTTATGCCTGCTGCTAGGGTAGCCTTTCTGGGATGTGCCAGTTAGCAGTGACTGAGGGACTGAAGAGTGCTTTGGGTGAGTAGGAGTTAGCCTCCTGCCTCAGACGTTCTGGGTGACCTGACTACAAGGAAAGCTGGCCCTCCTTCCATCTCAGAGATTTACATGCCACAAGCTGCCCCAAAATCTTCTTGGTTTTATTAGATTCTCTTGAGGGGGCATGGGGTGTACCATGTACATGCAGTGCCCACAGAACCCAGAAGAGGGCATTGGATTTCCCTGGAACTGGAGTTATAGGCATTTGTAATCTGTCTTTTGGATGCTGGGAACCAAACCCAGGTCCTGTGCAAGAGCAGCCAATGCTCTTAGCTGCTGAGCCATCTCTCCAGCCCCCAAAGACTTCTCATTTTAATGGGATATGAGATTGCTTTTGCTGAAATTGGAGAGCACCTTGCTGGGATCTGTAGGGCAGCAAGAGATTGTGACCCCTCTACCCCTCCTTCCTGCATGATCCTGGGTAAATGTCACTTTGTGAGCCTCATGACTCTTGTAAGGTCCTGGAACAAGACCCCGCTTTGTGTGGTGACAGACAGCTTCCAGGGCTCTTCTTGTCACTCACCATTCCTGCTCCTCACATCAACTTCCTGGGGAGACGCAACGGAGACATGGAAATGGGCTTTTCCCGTTTTCCAGAAAAGGATATTAAGATTCAAAGACATGAAATGATTTGTCTAAACTCATAGATGGTAAGTGGAAAGCCTGGGCTTGAACTTGAGGTCCCTAGCCCAGCGTGCTTGGTGTACCCTTGTGACTGATACCATCTATCAGGTTAGAGCAGAGAAATCATCCTGGCATTGGGAGGGCCGTGAAGGCATCCAGCAGAGGAGGTGCCCCCTCAGAGCCCTGGGCCTTAGGTAGGCAGGGTGAGCTGAGAGAACTTCCTTGCATTGGAAGATGCTGGTCTCTAGCCCTCAAATTTAAATGTTTTCCAGTGCTATTGACCTAATTCAGAAGGTGTTTATTGAGGCCTTACACTACCTCAGATTCTCTACTAGGGGGCAGGATAATAATAAAAACTAGACTGGTAAGTTTTATATTTGAAATGTAAACAGAAGGCTTTGCATTTATAGGAGAAGGTGCAATTAAGTCATCCCAGCTAGACAAAGGCAAATACAGCTGGGCCCAGTGCTTGAGGCAAGGCTTAGACGTCAGGAGACAGGAAATATGTGGTGACAGGAAATACGTGGTGTCTGCTCTTTGCCCTTGACCCCTGTGCCACAGACCCAGTACTGCAGGCTACTCCACTGTGTGCGGATGGCTGGGGACAGCCTGGGGACTGTAGGACCCAGCTGTGTGCAGTCTGCTGCATCCCCACCGTCCCCTGTTGGGTTCCACACAGTACCTGAAGCATCATCCACAAAGAAAGGAAATGTGCGGCCTGAGAAGAGAACACAGTGATCAGGGAGCGGGCACCCTGGCTGCACGGGGGATGGGCAGGCCTGAAGGTACAGGTGTAAGGACTGTGCCTGCCCTGCTAGGGCCTGGGAGGCAGGAGGCTGTGATGTTGCAGGCAAGGTTTTCCGTCCATAGTGTTTTGTATCATGATTTTAAAACCTGTTTCCCAGTTTCCTGTGTACTGTTCTGTCAGCTTGTTGCCATGGAGAAATAGGTTGGGGCTAGAAGCTCTGTCCTTCTCTGTCAGCATTGCTGGACCCGCCAGCTGCCTTCTGCCCCTGTGCAGATGGAGGGGAGCCAGGATGGCACTTGTTCTCAGGCCCTGTCTCTGCAGGCACTGGTGCTGTGGCTCATGCCCCCGTGGACTGTCACTGCATTTATTCGTGCATTGACTTAGCTTCTTATACCAAGTGCTCTGTGTGCCAGGCATTGCGCTGTGCTCTGCAAACAGAGAGTGGGCCAGGCCTGGCTGGTGGGATCTGCCTGCCTGTCCTGCTACAGCAGCCCCTTGCCTGCTTTCCTCAGCAACTCTCTCCTCGGAGTTATTGAGATGTTTTGCTTCTCTTTCAGCCTTTATAATTGTTTGCTTAGGAGCTTCTTGGAAGTTACCTCTTGTCCTACATTCCTGGATCTTAGTCTGTTTTTGTAACCCCATCATCTAACATAAGGCCAAGGGCATAGGAGGTCCTCAACCAGGAAGTACATTCAAGGAAGCTCTCAGAATGTCTAATTGTCTTTCTTCCTCTGTTCCCAGCCTGTGATGTGTGGAACAAAATAAACCAGAGCAAAGAGGTGAAGGACCCTTTTTTTTTTTTTTTTGGACAGGGTCCTATGTAGCCCAGACTGGCCTTGAACTCCCTATATAGTCAAGGATGGCTTTGAACTTCTGATCTCCTGGTTTCTACCTCTGGAGTGCTAAGATTACAGGTGTGGGCCACCACAACTTGTTTATGCAGTGCTGGGGGTCAAACCCAGGGCCTCCTGAATGTTAGGCAAGCACTCTCCCCACGGAGCTCCACTCCAGCTCTGCCTGGCTTCTGCTTTTTCTGAGCTGTATCATTTCAAGCAAGTGGCTTAAGCTCAATAGTTGCCTCTAAACCTGTATCACCAGACTGTCAATAATTGAATTTTGATTTAAAAAAATTAAAACTATTGGTGGCCATTTAACCTTATCATGCTTTCCTAGTAGAACTCTGTTGAGAAAAGTAGCCTTGCAAATACCCTTGTGTTACGATCAAGAGACCCAAAGCTTGGTCGTGGCCATGACCTTGGTCAAGTAAGTGTCTCTTTCTACCAAGACCTGGATTCAGTATCCACATTGGCAATGTTCGGGAGTTGGATTTTACCATCTTCAGTGGTTCTTTTAGCTCTCAAAGTCTGAGAACTCCATTAAGGGAAAAAAAAGGCTCCTCTCAGCTTGCCGCCCCCATCACCAGTACACCCCTAGGCTGGAGGCTGACCTCAACTTGACTTCTGCTGCCAACTCTGGAAACTGCTCTCCCACGAGGCTCTGGACCAGAACACTGACACTGGATGTAGAGATGTCTTTCCGAGGCAGGCATCTCTTTGGGATGTTCCTTCGCTGCCCCTCCCCCAGTGCAGTGGCTGGGCTTGGCCTGCATCCCAGAACAGTGAAGAATTGTTGGAAGAAGGAGGTGGCCTTTCTCCCTTTACCTGTCGTCTTCCTGAGCCTCTGACTGAGGCTGAGGTTTCTGTTTTCTCAGCCACCTGCAGTCCACAGCTCTGTGCAAGGCACTGTGCAGAATACAGGATGACAATAGCTATTGTCCTCACACAGTGACAGTCGGTGGCGTGGCCAGGCGAAATAAAGCAAGCTACAGAGTTCCTGGGAGGCTTGTCTGGGAAAGGCTGTGGACTTGATCGAAGAGTGGACCATCTCATTCTTGTCCCAGATGTTGCCTCTTCCATAGAGCTTAAAGGGTTGGGCAGAGAGTGAGCCCTGAGTCCCTTTACTGAAGGCCCTGAAGCTGAGCCTTGGAGACCTTCTGAGGATTTAGAATGGCATGAGAGAGATGGATGAGTGTATTCAGACTGAAGAACAGGACATGATGCTGTATAGGCCACGGGTAGAACAAGGTGAGAAGTCCTTATACTATTACAGAGAGATGTGGGAGGCACCACCGGAGGGATTCAGGCTCTGAACAGGCAGCCCTTATATTGCTGGGTCCCTATGGACTGAGCACTCACCCAAAAGATGCCTGGCAGGATAGAGGAGCAAAAAAGGCAGCTTAGAACTGGGGCTTTTTCCTTACCTGGGAGCCATACTCCAGTGCATCTCCTGACAGAAAGACCTTACTAGCAAGGCGCTGGGGTCCCTTCTCTAGATTCTTTCACCCAAACAGTAGGTCCTAGGTTGGTAGGAACCCGGGCAGCCTGTTGGGGAGTAAATCTTCCTGAGGTGTCAGCCCTTGCTCATGGGCTGTTTCTCAACAGATGTTCCTTGGAATAGCAAGAGGAATGCTTTGACTCTGCTGGGAGTCGAAGTCTAGATTTGCCAGCCAGGCCTGAGAGTCTAGGAGTCCGGTGTCTTGCATCCAGCTGTGACTCCCATCTTGCCGACTCCTGTCTAAGGCTCTACCTTTAGTTGTTTTTCTGTCGCTGTGACGAAACACAGTGACAAAGACCACGTGTAAAAGACAGCATTGAACTGGACTTGCAGTTTCAGAGGGTTAGAGTCTAAAGGCATGTCAGCAGGAATGGATGAGTGCTTACATCCTCATCCACAAGCAGGGGGCAGAGAGAGCACTGGAAATCCATGAAGCCCCACACCCAGTGACACACCTCCTCCAACAAGGCCACATCTCCTAATCCTCCATAAACAGTTCTACCACCTGGGGACCAAGTATTCAAACATAGGAGCCTATGGGGGCCATTCTCATTCAAACTACCACAGCTCCCAAATTCCCCTCCACAGCATTATCAATGCCCAGTCCTCTTGGTCCTGCCTCTCTGTAAGGGACTCTCTCCATCCCTCTTCTGTATCCCACTGTCCTTGAGGTAGCTCAGGCTTCATTCATCCTGGACTTCACGTTGGCCTCCAAAATGATGTCCAGGTCAACCTCCAACTACATTCAACCCAAAGTGTCCAAGACATGAGATTGCATAGGTGCTTTATATGTTACCATGGCAACAGCAATGAAATGCTGGTGATTCTGCTATTCTCTTACCCAGTGCCTTAGCAGCTTCCAAATAGCTGTCCAAAATCTATAGTCAGGCCTTTGAAGACTAGATCTCCCAAGTCTTTGCAATGATCTACCCCCTACCTACCAGCCAAATTTCTACTACTTTTTACACTTCCATTTTTCCCACCAAATGTAACCACCATAGTTAGCTGGGCAAGCTCTAGAGCCCCAGCCCAGCCAGGTCTCTACTCAGTGTTCTCCAGGTTTGGAATGCCCTAGTTCCTACCACACCAGTTTTTCTTCATCCATTGAAGATATCTCTTGGTCTCCTAGACTGCTTATTCCTTGAAGGCGGTTGTCATAGACTGCTCGAATAAGGTACAACTGATGTTTCGTTCATTACTTGAAAGGCCTGGCTCATCTCTGCAGCTCAAGTTTGAGTCGGGGAAGTTATATATATATGTCCACACCTCAGAGTCTAGTCCTTGAAGGGATTTGTAAGTTTCCCCAATGTCTGTGGGAAATCAGCCAGCCAGCTGTCCTTAGCATGTTGTATACAAATAGGCTTGTCCTCTGATGAACTGGCCAAAGAAGGCAGGGACCTGTTACTAGACATGGGTCAAAGAGATCACTCAGATATGGCCCAGGTATAGCCCAGTGTCGGGAGTCTTAAGGTAACTACCACTGAGCATTCCATTTTCAAGAGGGTCTAGCTATACAGCAGGGCTACAGGTGAGAGATTCAGGCCCTTAGATGGTAGAAAGTCAAGGGAGTGTAAACAGAGTCGGGATCCTGATCACCTAGTCTGAGCCAGTTCAGGGCATACTGGTCCTGTAGCTGCTCCAAGCAGGGGTCAGCCTGGAGGGTCTCAGAGGGAAAGGGGTTCTCTTTCTGCGTCAGGATGCTTTGGGAGTAAGTGTGGCCTCGATCTAGAAACAGCTTCTTCCCATCCTCCATTCCATTCTGAGCTAGAGGAGACAGTGACTGACAGGATGTGAGGCCTGCCTCTTCTGCTTCACAGCCTGGCTCCTCATGCCATGAACATGCTACCCTCTGGGCCACCATTTGAAAAGCTGATCTCAGCCTGACACTCACTGCCTGTAAATGGCGTAGAATTAGGCTAATCAGTGGCTCTTAATTTCCCAACAAATGCGAGTGCTGTGCTAATTGCCAGGGTCCACACCAGCAGATCCCTGGTTGGCGGCATCACATAAGAGAAGTGGTAATTTGGGGGCTGGAGTGGGGGAGGGCCTGCTTTGTTGGCTGAGCCGGTTAAAAACTGTCTTAGACCACATGAGCCAAAGCAGAGCCAGCCAGGGCCTGGCCCTGTTGATCAGCCAGGGATTGGGTGAGTAGCCCCCAGAGTGTGTGCAGGACCTGAACCTGGATCCAGCATCTCCTTGTCCATGAGTGGATTTGGTTTGTTCTTATTCGTGGAGGAAGATTTCACCAGCAGCATGGCATGGTACTGCCAGAGCAGCTCATCGAGGATAAGGCATCCCCAGCCTTGGTCTGTTACCATAGCAACATGGCATTTCCAGACTCTCCAGGCAACCTTACGGCATCTGCTGCTGTGAGAGATTGACATGGAAAGGGGTCACTGCTCCTTCTCCACTCTGGAGAGAGCAAGTTGTGAAGACAGGGCACTGTTCACAAGGACCAGGGTCTCAAAGGAATGTGGTGTGGCCCTGTTGGGAGACCGCTTGGCGACAGTGTGTAAGTGGTTCTTCAAGTCTGCCTGTCCACTCCAGTCTAGGGAGAGGCGGGCAAAGCTGCCAGGTCAGGAGAGACTTCCTGGAGGAAAAGCAAAGGGAGACGGACAAACGGACACAGACCAAGGCTGGTGGCTGGGGAGGTCGTGGAGTGTTGGCGTGAAGCTGGTGGTTTGGCTAGGTGGCAGAGCAGACACTGGTGGAAAAGACGGGTTAGTTCTGCTACCACCGCCACCACCACCACCACCCCGGAGCCTTCCACTTAACCTCTGCCTGGCAAATCCTGACCGTAGTTCAGCTGCACCCAGATTGTACGGCTGACAACCCCCACCCCCACCCCGGGCTGCTGACACATCATGCTGTCCTTTGAGTGGGTGTCCCTCCCCTGCTGTCTCGGCTCAGTGCTGTGTGTCACACTCGTGTGCTCACTGGACTCACTGGTCCTCCACTCTTCCTCTGTGTGTCACACTCGTGTGCTCACTGGACTCACTGGTCCTCCACTCTTCCTCTGTGTGTCACACTCGTGTGCTCACTGGACTCACTGGTCCTCCACTCTTCCTCTGTGTGTCACACTCGTGTGCTCACTGGACTCACTGGTCCTCCACTCTTCCTCTGTGTGTCACACTCGTGTGCTCACTGGACTCACTGGTCCTCCACTCTTCCTCTGTGTGTCACACTCGTGTGCTCACTGGACTCACTGGTCCTCCACTCTTCCTCTGTGTATCACACTCGTGTGCTCACTGGACTCACTGGTCCTCCGCTCTTCCTCTGTGGAGATACAGAGTGGAAAATGCTTGTTCAAGGTCAGGCAGGAATCCAGAAGCCATAAGACAGAGGTTAAGAACTCAGGGTCCAGGCAGGCTGGCCTTGATTATTTCCCGGCTTTACCACTGGTTTTGAGGTGAGCATAAGCCTCAACTAAACGTCATTTCACCCCACCTTCTTCTTCAGGGGTCAGATGGGGGTCCTGAACATCCTCACCCTAAGTTCTTAACGTGGTGAAATGGCAGACCAGAAGTAGGTCAAAACAGAAGCCTAGATCTTAGTGTGGAGTATTAGTGAATGTTAGTTATTGCCCTTAAAAACGGAGACTCGTTCACCCTCACACCTTCCTCTTCCTTGCTTGCACATACAAGGCACTGTATCTGGAGTTGGCATCAGGTGGATGTCATTGCCTGGCTGGATGCACTCACGATGCAGAGCCTTCCACATTGGTGGCTCCGCACTCGTGTCTGGTGTTTGCAGCTTTGATGCTGCATGGCTGGAGCCATGCCAGGTTGAGTCTGTCTTGCAGCTCAGCCTGCACTGAAAAGTGTGTGCCATATCTGGCTCCCATAGGCAGGTGCTGCGTGGCCTAGGACTTCAACCATGGACTTCCCTGGAAGAGCATAGCTTCTTCTCCCTTTGGGAACAATAGATATTCATAGTCCCTAAAACCTGACTTTGTAATCTACAAAAGATTTCCATTAGCTCTCCTGAAGTGAACAGGGCACTGGGATTCTCAGCAGCGAGAATGGCCCATTCAGTGGATAAAGATCCCACCTCTCTATCACAGGGCACTTCCCATCCGGACCCACACAGCAGGGAGTCTGGAGAGGGCCTTGTTCTCATCTTCTGACCTGTTGGTCTTCCCTGTGAATGAAGCCTTTGGCATGTGTGTGAAGGCTTCTTTGCATAGGACGCCAGTGAGGTAAAGAACATGGGCTTAGCCTCAGAACTTCTCGTGTTTGATCATGACGCCGTCCCTTACAAGCTGGCAGCCACTCTCCTGGAGGGGCTCACGTGCTGACACCCTGGGAGGGTCTGATAGTCTGAGTGATAGGTGACAGGGGCGTTTCCCAATGAGCCGGTCCACGTCGGCAAGGCCGCAGGTGCAACTGGGCTGAAGAGCACACTGTTTTCAGGAGGCGCAGCCCATCAGAGCTGCAGGGGTACTTGGGAGCCACTGAAGCCGATTCTTTCAGCCTTCAGATGCTGAAACAGAGACCCTGAGAGAAGCACTGGCTTGCCCAGGCTCACGTGCCAAGTGAGTGTAAAACACGCCTTGGATCTGAGACCAGCCTTTGGGTCTCCCAGCACCACACTGCTGTGGCAGTGGTAGGTGTTTGCATTCACCCTGACTCCATGGTGTTTCACTGGAATTGATTTAAAGAAAGAGGAGGAGTCTGGGGAGATGGTTCAGTGGGTAAAGACACTTGCCCTCAAGCCTAAGGGCCTGAGTTCAATCCCAGAACCCACAAAAAGGGGAGGAAATAATCAGCTCCCAAAGGTTGTTCTGTGACCTCCACAAGCACACCATGGCACACGCATGCAAGCATGAGCACATACAGGCACACGCATGCACACACACACACACACACACACACACACACACACACACACACCACTTAGCTAATTAATTTTTTGAGAGAAAGTTTTTCAGAGATGTATGCCTCAGACAGTATTTAAACAGACTTTTTAAAAAATGAGTTATTAGAAAAGCAACATATGAACATTGAAGAAAATAGAAAAGAATTTTATTTAGAAGTCCATACGTTAAGCAGTATCCTTAGTCCTCAGAAATAGCCTGGCAGAGAGAGTTGTGACCTGTAGATGAAGGAGTGGACTGGTGGTCCCTCCCACCCTCCAGGTTTGGCCCTGGGAAGTAGGACCGTCCCGAGAGACACATGGGAACTGAGCTTAGTGCTGCAGACCTCAGATCTGTATGTCGCTCGGACTCCTCCTAGGAAGAGTAAAGCCCATTTGCACTGGCTGTCTCTGCCAGGTAACTGCTTCTTCATAAGTGTTCTCATTCGACGGTTAGGTCCTTAGGAAAAGTCTGTGAAGTAATAAAACTATTCTCATTTTGAAAATGAGAAATTTGAGCCTGGGAGAGAATGAATAACTTGCCCAGGATCATGGAGCAAGGAAGCAGTGGAGCCCCCCACTTCAGGGAGTTGGCATTAGAAAGCAGGGCACCCAGGAAACATCTGTGTGTGAGCAGATGACTGGATGCCAGCTCCGCCTCTAGAGAAGAATCTAGGGAGCATCTGGTCCTGTGGTTAGAGTCGGTGGAGCTGGGGCAGCGAAGGCTGAGTGCACAGGGCCCATGCCCCTTACCACTGCTCCGTGCAGGGCAGCGTCACGGTACCACTTTTGTGCCCTGAGATACTGAAGACAGTTTAGCTAGCATTTCTCCTACCACAGCGGCTATCAAATCCTGGAATGCACCAGAACCTCCCCGTGGAGAGCTGTTCTGGGGTGGGCACCTAGCCTCTTGTGAACAAGTGGGAAGGTTGTCAGGACGTTGTCGGGGATATAGGGACCTGCTTCTTGGAGGTGGAGAAGCAGGAGTCACCCCAGGTCACGCAGTCCGGTAGAAGACAGGTCCCTCGGAGTCTCATCTGCATGCCTCATCTGCAGCCCTTCCCCCTGCACCACAGCAGCAACTGGGCCAGCAAACAAATGACACAGCAGAGAATAACAAATCGTTTCCATAGCGATGCTCAGTGGCTTGTGGCTGTCGGCATGCCTCAGACAAACCCTGATCTGAACCCTGGCTGGAGCAGTGCGAAATGTTACCTGCTCCATCCAGGGGAAGGAAACGTTCCAGAAAGGTGGCATGGTTTTATCCTGTGACTGTGTCCTGGGGGATCTCCCCCAAGTTCTCTAACGGCTGGCAGCAAGTTAGGGCAGACCACAGAGGGCTGCGAGTTGGACCTGGGCATGAAACAGGGCCACCCCAGCAGCCGATGAGGAGAGCCAGCTGAGCAGGTGTCATGTGATGAGCTCTGCTGGGGACTCTATGTATCTGTTTAGAAACAACAACGACAAGTGAGAGATGACTGTCCTTGTTTACAGGTGACGAGCCAAGACCAAGGTGTTCATGCCGGATGACATCAATATCAAATCCAAGCCCGGCTCGCCCATAGCTACTGAGCAGCAACAGTTGATTCCAAAATCTCTGCTCCCACCTCCTGAGTAAGGACTCAGGCTAGGTACTGGCCAGTGGCTCCTCCTTATCTCAGGAGAGAGAAGGTTGGGTCAGTCTCCCGGCAAGTCATTCTAAGAGCTATAGTCCAGTAGTCCTGGCCAGGTCTGCCAGAACAGGGAGATCTAGAGCTAGACATGGTCTAGTGCTTGTTCTGATACGTCCATTTTTCCTATAAGTATGCCAGTCTGTGCATATGTACATGCATGCGTGTGTGCACATGCTCGCACGCGCGTGCGCACACACACGCATACACAGACACACATATGCACAAGCACACACATGCACAAACAATCCTTTGGTGAGGATTGCTGTCATTGCCCTGCCCAACTCATCAATCTGGCTTCCTCTCAGAAGACTGAGCCACTCTAGGGACAGTTGACATTTAGGAACTATTCATGCCAGAAACAAATATTTCCTGAGCACCTTTTCTGATGTATAACTTTGTTAGTTCTGTGAGAGAGCTGTTGAAAAAAATCCTGGTTTTGCTCCCTTGGAGCTTTGCATTCTAGCAGAGACAAAAAGTTCTTCTGCTGGGCTGTTACATGTTGAAAGAGAAAGGCCTTGAGCTCCCCAGGAATTAGGCAGTATTGCCCAAGAAAGCCTGGCCTCAGGGTCCAGGCACTTCCCCCTCAAATATCACCTTCTGGGCATGCCACTTTTCCCATGACAGCATTCCAGGAGAGGACTGCTGGGCTGTATCCATGTCAGCAGCCCGGCCACTTACCGGGAGAAAGAACACTGCTTCCCTTGGACCAGAGCCTGCAGCTACACCCAGTGGCAAATTTCCTTTCAAACATACAAGTTTTTATGACAGTAAGGATAGTCACAAAGAAAATGTACATGTATTCATCTGTATAGTATTGTAAATACAAGATACACACTTTGTTCATGAAAAACCAAAGCCAGAAACTGTAATTTAGCGTGGTTCAGGGCCCCTGTGAACCGCGCTAGCACCTGAGAACCCATCTGCGTTCGTCATACCTCCCACCGTTTCTCACTTGGTTCCCAGGCTATACTCCCTCCAACCCACCACAGGGCTTTCTGCAGAGAGTGTTCGTTCACATGTGCCTGGCAAGGACCTCTGTCGTGTGTGTGTGTGTGTGTGTGTGTGTGTGTGTGTGTGTTTGAGACAGGGTCTTTCTATGTAGCCCTGGCTGTCTTGGAACTCACTATTTATACCCTGGCCTCATACTCACAGAAATCCACCTGCTTCTGCCTCCCAAGTGCTGGGGTTAAAGGTGTGCGCCTCCATGCCCTTAGCACCTCCATCTTAGACTGCCCCAAACAGAGCTCCTCATCTTCTCTCCAAAGCTGTTCTTCTCCCAGGCTTCCTTAGCTTCACAGATACTGCTACTGTAAGGGAGTATGTGAACCCTAGTGGAGGACTCCACGCTTTGGGCAGGTGACTTGTCACGGTTGGTCCTCAGAGGCAGCAGAGGGAGACATCACCCTCTATTGTATCTGCATCTGGGTCTTGAATTTGATTAAACTTAGACCTAGTGAGATATATGCTGGGAGATGTATAGTATGGCCCAGATATATAGTATGGTCCTCTGACACACGAGGACCCAGGCACCATTACTACACCAGGTGTGCTGGGGAAACCAGAAAAGCCTGTCACGATCCAGATTAAATGGCGTCCTAGGATTCGGTAGGCAGCAGCTGGCAAACTGACTGGGCCTGACCTGTGGCCTACTTTTATATGATTACATAGCTGTTTAATTTATTTTATTTATATGTGTTTGCACACAGGTAGATATGTGTATCATGTGCATGCCTGGTGCTCACAGAGGTCAGAAGACAATGTCAGATCAGATTCCCTGGAACTGGAGTTCCAGATGGTTGTGAACTACCATGTGGGTGCTGGGAACTGAACCCAGGTCCTCGGCAAGAGCAAGTGCTCTTAACTGTGGAACTACTTCTCCAGCCCCACAAGCCATTCTCAAATGACCTTCAAAGGATTGTGCAAAAGAGACTGAGCGGGGCTGCAGAGATGGCTCAGTGGACGTAGGACCTGTTGCAGAAACAGGCGGACCTCAGTGCAGATCTCCAGTCCCCAGGGGAAAAACCAGGCATGGCAGCACATACCTGTGGCCCCAACACTGGGAGTGACAAGAAGATCCCTGGGCTTCCTGTCCAACCCCTGTAGCCAATCAATGAGCTCCAGGTTCAGTAAGAGACTCTCTGTCGCCTGGCGGTGGTGTCGCACGCCTTTAATCCCAGCACTTGGGAGGCAGAGGCAGGCAGATCTCTGCAAGTTCGAGGCCAGCCTGGGCTATAGAGTGAGTACCAGGAAAGGCGCAAAGCTACACAGAGAAACCCTGTCTCAAAAAACCAAAGAGAGAGAGAGAGAGAGAGACTCACTCTCTGTCTCAAAAACGAAGGAGACTCAGTGTAGATCTCTGGCCTCCACACACATCTATTCCCATATACGTGTGTACACACCCATACAGCACACCCACAAAGAGAACGAGGGTGTGGGACAGCACGCTAGTGGGCCCCTCAAACCTAAAGTACCTCTGTAAGAGCAAGTTCAGGGAAGCCTAGTGTATAACGTGTGCAGTTTAGCACAGTGCTGGGAGCCCGCTCCACGTTCTAGATGCTCAGCCTTCTCTCCTGGAAGATGATCACCATCCATGAAATGTGGCCACCTCACTGGGCTCTTACAACCTGAGCAGATAAAGCACACAACCAGAAACACGTCCTCTCTTCAGAGTCTCGGAAGAGATAGCTGGGCTTTTGCCAGCTTCGGCACCAAGCAGGCCTGAAAGTCCTGGCTCCGGGCCTCATCTACCCAGCCCTGAGTGTGGCTTCCTTAGAGTGAGTTCCCTTTGGCAGGAGAAGAGCATGCCAGCTGCCCATTGTGCTGTGTCCTGTGGCGAGGTCATCTCTGTCTTCCTTCCACCCCCACGCCTGCTCCCCACCCCACCCCTGCTCCCCACCCCACCCCTGCTCCCACCCCACCCCTGCTCCCCACCCCACCCCACCCCTGCTGACAGTCAGCTGCGCTTCTCACCAGGGCCAGGCACTTTGCCCATGCAAGGCGCCAAACTGGCCCCTAAGGTTCTGGGCTCTTGCATCCTGCCGCTCCTCCCTTCCTCCCTTCCTCCCTTCCTTCCTTCTGAGTCCATCCTCCTTCTTGCTCCTCCTGATCAGCCTTGTGAACTTCAACCAAGCAGGGAGGGGGAGCCGCTCTCTCTGCACGTGTTTCCTCATCTTGCCAGCTAACCAGAAGACGTGTATTTCCCCAGACCTGAGCCCCTGACCAGTACAGCCTCCCTCCCGAGAAAGTGGAGCCCTGAGGGCAATCCCCTTAAGCCCAGCTGGCCTCCCTCTCTTGAAACAGTGCTCTGTAAAACAAACGTTTGGTGTATAATCACATAATTGTGAAGATTTAAACGTTCAGATTGTGGGAAAATCAGGAGTATTTTCTGATAAAGGTGGGCTTTCAGTTTGTGCATGCTGCTGAAGAAATTGAACTTTCTAGAAGAGTACTGAATCTGCTGGGTGTGATGAGCACTTGCGAGGTGAAACAGGAGGATGGAGGGTCAAGGTTATCCTTGGCTATATTGTAAGTTAGAGGCCAGCCTAAACTTCATGAGACTCTCCCCGCTCCTCAGTAAACCCCCAAGTCAGTAAATAGAGTCATAAATATGTCTGTTGAAAGATCTAAAGCAAAATTTTAAGTCAAACTGGAAAAAAAAAAACAGGTAATCTACCTTTTGGATTTGAACATGTAAATGTTTTTATATTAACCGGGGTGGGGAGGGGGATTGTAGGGAACAGCACACAACAGAGGAGAGAAAAGTATCCAAGAACCATGGGGTTATATGTAACAGTGAGGTACCATTTTGTATTCAAATTGAAAAGAATTTTTAAAGCCCATGAGGCTAATAAACACTAGTGATGTGGGAGGGGGCAGAGACACCCGCAGATCACCAAAGCCAGGCGGCTTCTCCGCAGAGTCCTGGCAGTCCTCAGACAGCTCTCGGAAGTCTCCAAGATGGCAGTACCCACTGGCTGGGAATCCCCATCCTGCAAATCTAATTTGAAAAGGTAATTAGAGGGAGTGACCAAGATTCACGCTCCGAGGTGTCCATGCAATGCTGTAGGAAAATGGAAAATTAGAACCAACCTGAGCATCTGATAATGGCCGGCATGTTAAGTAAATTGTTTAATCTTCATAATGTGCGATTAGGAAGCCACTATAAATAAGTTGCTCAGCAAAAGACTCCATAAACAAAATGGGGTGACACACCCCAGACTTCTGGAAGAAGACACTTGCAGTGTGTAGAACCAGGGGAAATGCACAGTCAGTCAGTCAGAAAGAGGCAAAAAGAACAAGAAGGCGGGGAACGTAAACATGTGACTTGGCTCAGCTTCATGAGGCAGAGCTCACTCCCGTTAGCAGGAGCCCAAGCTGAGTGGATATACTCACCAGAGTGGCAGTCGTCTCCAGGGAGCGATGCGGAGACACATCCGTGTCCATGAGGGATGGGAGTGCACCTACAGCCACTTTGATGGGCCACTCTGTGGCCCATACTTAGTAAAATTAAATGTGAACCCCGCCCCATGACTTGTATGTGCTTCTGAGGATCACTCTGCACAAGCATCATTTTCTACCAGGAGACATGCTCAAAGGTGTTCACAGCAGTATTGTTTATAATAGCAGCCATATTGGTGATGTTGCATAATATCATAATATATCACACATTGGTGTATATAGCCCAGTGGCAACAATGACTACTAAGCACTAGCTGTCCCAAGGACATGGCTAAGTGGACAATGACTTTACACAATGAGAAGCTATTAATGAGCTAGGTTGACGAAGTACTGACTCAGATAAATTCCTGAAGCAGTGTCAAGTGTAAAGAATAGGTCATATAAAAGGTGTGTATCAGCGATGTGCTTTCGTAAGTCTTTAAAACAAATGAGTATATAGTGTTTAAGGACAGACACGTACATATAAATACATGTGCATCCAAGTATGGACACTGGCTTCAGAACAGTGGTTACTATTGAGGGTGGAGGGCCCAGCAGGCAGTCGGGCTTAAATGGGTTTGGGGGTTTTTGTTTGTTTCTTGGTTGGTTTGTTTGTTTGTTTGTTTGTTTTAAGGAAAGGATTGAAATACATATGAGAAATTGGTAGCTAACGTTCTGAGCTTAGGTTAGGATGTTGTACATTGTTTTCCATGCTTTTCTGCATACTAAGGTATTTCAAATTTTCAAGTAGTTTTCTTAAGGAGGAAGGTTGAAACAAGGTCTTTCTGTGTAGCCTAAGCTGGTCTGGAACTCAGCGCCTCCTGCCTCAGCTTCTCAAGAGCTGGGATTATAGGTGTGTAACACAGGAGGCAGCCACGGGCCAAAGAAGCAGCTGGTAGCCTGAGCCAGAGTAGTGGCAGCAGAGGTGAAAGGACATGGAAGGAGAGACTGGAGTTGCTCTTGGTGGTAGTTAGCAGGGTAATTGGTCACATGTGGGGGTGACGGTGGACAGCTGTGGAGTGGAAGAATGGGACAGACTGACTTAAGGTGGGGGGCTGTTGAAGTGGGCCTTGAGCATGCCCTGTCGATGGTCACAGGCTTTGGTTTCTTCCTCTGTGGAGCGGGTGCTCTGGTGATGTCTGTGCCCTCTCTCCCACAGGTGACAAGTGTTGCTCCTGGGGCTGGAATGAGCATGGCATGTGTGGGGACGGCACTGAGGCCAACGTCTGGACTCCAGCTCCGGTGCAGGCCTTCCAGTCACCGGTGCGACTCCTCCTCGTGGGCTGTGGGGCTGGCCACTCCTTGGCCTTATGTCAGCTGCCAGCACACCCTGGGCCACGCCAGGATCTCAAGTTCACCTACCCACTCCAAGATGCCACAGAGAACACTGAATCTCAGGGTGCCATGGACAAAGAGAGAGACTGGAAGGAGAGATGATCAGTAACTTCAGCCTGAACCACTTCTGACTGAATGAGAAATGAGGGACCATGAGGAGCACCTTTAATAAAGTGGCTTATCCCAACGAAAGGTTCCCTGGAGAATCTTTCTGTCAGAAAGGGCCTCAGTAAGCCCTGATGGCTGGGCAGGACCACAGACCAGAACAATGAGGAGCCTCTTGCCCACTGCTCAAAGAGGACTGAGCTATGGAGAGGACATCCTTTCTACTCAGCAGATGCACATGAGGGGATCCTCACTAAAGGACATGCAGATTTAAAACATCAGCAAGGAAGGCCCCAGCCCCTACATGATGGCAGCCCAGCTCCATGGCTGTGTTCTGGTCCAGCTGCCTTAGGTCAGAAGACAGAGGGTTCTAGAATATGTCTGCAGTATACATTTCCCTTCTAACTTGGGGTTTATTTTCTGTCCAGAGTCCATTGCCTGTCTGAGGGTACCAAGGTACTCTTGCTGGAGACTCAGAAAGGAAGGCATTCATGTCTTCATGACCAGGGCCCAAGCAAAGGCTTAGGGTCAGGTGGAGAGAATGGAATGAAATGAATAAGTAGAGAGAACACAAGGCTTCTGGGGAGACCCAGCAGAGGAAACCCCAAGAGCAGACAAGGGAGTCTGGAGCCAGGGAAACCCTCAGAAGATATTAGTCTTCCTCCAACCAGGCAGGATTCTGGGGCTGCTGTAGCAGGCTAACTGTATAGTCTCTGAGCTGGGATGCCTGGGCTCCACTGGCTTCCAGAGGTTATAGAAGCCTAGGACATTAAAGTTGGGGGATCTTCCATCAACATGCAGCTGGGAGGCCTTCCAACTACATTCTTCAGAGTCTTGCGTGGTAGCACATGCCTTCAGTACCAGCACTTGGATGAAAGAGCTAGGTGGATCTCTGTGAGTTTACAGCCAGCCTGAGCTACATAGCAAGTTCCAGGCCAGCCAGGGCTTACAGAGTGAGACCCTAGCTCAAAAAAACAACAATAAAAAACAAAAGCCAACACGGTACACTCTTCGGAGCCTTAGGCATCTCCTTGCAGATGGGAAGGGGGTCAGGTAGACAAAGAGTAGCTTGCCAACCCCCAGGTTCCTTTAGGCACTGTTGGTTTTGTCTTTATGTATTGTGATCTGTATAAGATTATATTTGATAAGTGGGTCCTTAAGAAAGTGTAGAAACTGCTGATCTTACTCATCCATTCTTGTTGCTCATTGGGAGAAAATGGTGACTGAAAATGGGGGAAGGATCATCTCAAGGTCACACACCTTGGGCCCTGAGCTAGACAAGGATGGGATGGGAAGTAGCCAAATGACCAGAAGTGGGTTCTGCTCCAAAGATGTGGACGAAGTCAGTTCCAAACTCCACAGGCCTGAGCCTAGATACCACTTACAGCCACAGTCTGCTCTGCAACCCCAGTGCCTGAAGCCTTGCTCCTAACATAGACCCAAGAACTCTACCCTGTTCCACACAACCCCACCTCCCAGGCCCAGAGACCAGTTGCAGCCTTTGGACTCCGATGTGTCCTTGCTAGCAGGACCAAGTCCACGGAGATGGAGCTGTCACCCAGGGGTAAGCCATACCTGAGCAAGCTTAAGGTCACTGTCCTGTAGGCTGAATAGTTGGCAAAAACCAGGCCAGAAAGCATTCCCATGTGACCCATACAGTCTCAAGAAGCCAACACCATCTTGCCCAGAAGGCCACAGGGCAGACCTCCCTCCTATCTCCTTCAGCACGTACTAGAAAAAACTCAACACCCTGTACTTCTGTTGCTGGAGCCCAGGGCCTCGTTTGCATGAGGTAGACACACCTTTGCATCCTGAATAGGATCAGCGCAGCAGCTGTAACTAAGTCCTTTGATCTAGAACCTCAGATGCTGCTTACAAGTGGGCCAGATCCTTCTGGAAGCAGGCACATGCAGGAAGGCATGGCTTCATCGCCCACCACCTCACCTCAGCCACTCCCGTTCCGCCACTCCTGATGGCGGTGTGGACAGGAGTCCCTTCGCCTGGCTTCATTGCCTGTCTCCAATGAGGGAAAGCACTTTTCAGAGATGAGGAAGGACCTGTTGATACATCTAGATTTTTGAGCCCTGCAACCTTTGATGACTGTTTGTCTTTCTAAGACTTTGACCAAGTTCCCTTTTCTAACAGCCCATGAGGGAGCCAGCTCTTAGTCAATTCTAGAACTCAGCAAAATGTAAATGAAGGATCTTCTCAGTGTCCCCATGGGTCACCATGGAGTTGGGAGGTTAACTGAGCAAGCTCTGAGATCCCGTTCTTATCCGCTCTCCACTTTATTCTGTTTACAGTTTTTTGAGAACCAGTCTCCAGGTCTCATGGCCAGTAGATAGTTTCACTTCACCTGCCTTGTTAGGCTCATTAGGGTCACAGGAAGGAGAAGGAAGAATGACCCCATTGTGTGCTTACAGGTCTCTGGCCAGGCCCTGGAGTAAGTGTTGAGGACCCAGCATGCAGCAGCTGCTGCCATCCATGTCCCCACACCCACTCTTCCCTCTGGTCACAGACACCCATCTTCCCGTGACACATCCACCACCCTGGCCATGCTGGGTCCTCACATGCCTGTGAGGTCCACTGTAATAACTTTGGATGGTGCGCTGGCTAGTCTTATGTCAACTTGACACAGGCTAGAATCACCTGAGAGGAGGGAACCGCAACTGAAAGAAAAAAAAAGCCCTCACAATGTCGGGCTGTAGGCAAGACTTAAATTAAGGGCATTTTCTTAATTACTGATTGATGGGGGGAGGCTCAGCCCATTGTGGGTGGTATCATCTCTGGGCTGGTGGTCCTGGGTTCTATAAGAAAGCAGGTCGGGGCTGGAGAGATGGCTCAGGGGTTAAGAGCACTGCCTCTCTTCCAGAGACCCTGAGTTCAATTTCCCAGCAACCATATGGTGGTTCACAACCATCTATAATG
Organism: Peromyscus californicus insignis; assembly: GCF_007827085.1. Classification (NCBI taxonomy): domain Eukaryota; kingdom Metazoa; phylum Chordata; class Mammalia; order Rodentia; family Cricetidae; genus Peromyscus; species Peromyscus californicus. The sequence goes on along the minus strand of NW_026294562.1, from coordinate 149,863,903 downwards.
AGATCTGATGCCTTCTTCTGGCATGCAGGCATGCATGCAGATAGAACACTGTATACATAATAAATAAATCTTTTTAAAAAGGCAGATTGAGCAAGCCATGTGGAGCAAGCCAGTAAACAGCACCCGTCTGTGGCCTCTGCATCAGCTCCTGCCTCCAGGTTCCTGCCTTGCTTGAGTTCCTGTCCTGACTTCCTCCAGTGATGGACTATGATGTGGAAATGTAAGCTGAATTAAACTCTTTCCTCCTCAACTTGCTTTTGGTCATGGTGTTCCATCAAAGCAATAAAAACCCTAACTAAGGTGGGTGGCATGGTGCTTAGGAACAGTGAATCCAGGCCTGTGACTCACTCAGAATAAGTCCCTTTCACTCTGCCCCAGACATCATCTACTCTGGATGAAGTGACGTGGTGGTCAGTTAGCTATGGGAGTTAGTGGGGCAGGGCTGCAGGTAGCGTGAGTGAGCAAGCTAAGTATGGCTGCTGCAAGTTCAGGGCGGCCTCACTGGAGCAGAGGTGGGGCAGAGTAGAGGGCAGGCAGGGAGACTGGCCTTCCAGGAAACCAGCTGGGGGAGTGAAGCTTCACCCGTAGGCAGGAGGATGTTTCAGCAAGAGGGGTTAGCCAGCTGTGGATCAGGAGAGATCTGGAAGAGAACATGAAGTGGCCCCTATGTCACACCTATGGCGCTCCGTGAAGGAGGCCAGGAGGCCAAATCCTAGGAATCCTGGATTTAGAACCCATAACTTCAGTGTTTCACCATCAAGGACCAGACCCGGAAAGTCCTTAGTTCAAACAGCCCGACCTGAACTCTGGAGTCAGACCACCCAGGTTATGATCGGGACTTCACCTTCATTGGGTCGTGTGGCTTTGGACCAGTTTCTCTCCCTCTCTGTGTTTCGTTGTCTCGGCTGTAATATGGGGTGACTGGACTGTTCTGAGCTGACATTAGGCAGTGTTTATGAGATGCCCCCTCCACAGTAGATCCTCTCTGGCTGCGGTGTTCTTAGGCCTATATTCCAGATGACTTTGTGTTATTCAGCGAAGCCCCATCTTCCTAGCAGATACCTGGCTCATGTCAACACTGGTCTCAGGCAGTAGCCCAGGCTGCTTCACTGCTGTGTCCTGAGACTTAGCTATGAAATGCCTGGGTAGAGGCTCCACCAACCATGGCCCCTGAGTTCTTGAATTTCACTGGGTACCAGGAAGTTGAGACAAGTCCTGGGAGAGGTAAGAAACTAGTAGGTAAAACTTGGTCCCACCCGCCCATAGGGTCACAGACTCGGGCTGTGCTGAGAGGTGACAAAAGGGACTGAAACTTTAGGGGGCTGACATCTTCGTGCTGGTGGCCCTGAGCAGCTTGATGCCTCATCTTCAGATGCTCAGGGGCTGACTGCATGGCCTGTGGAGTCTCTTTCCACGTGAACATTCTGGAATCACTAACGACGAGGAAGGATCAGATCTTCCATTTTACCCCACACCCAAACCTGCAATATCCCCAGGTCCAGGCTGAGAGAGGCATACTCGATGAGGTCGTCTCTAGACCAGGCCCTGCAAGTTGGCCAGGGCATGCAGACCTGACACTCAGACCCGACAATAGTCCTAGCAGGCCATGGCTGCACAGGGCAACTAGAGGTTCCAACATGGCTCCATGCAAGGATCCCCCAAGATGAGTCCCTGAACCATACCAGGTGAACCCCACAGAGGATGTGCTTTCGTCCCTTGGCCCAACAGGATCTGCAGCCCTAGCCCACAGGGGCCAGCATCCTCGGAGCCCAGCCACACCTCAGCTTAGATGACTACAGTAGTAGTCGGGCCTAGGATCAGCTCGGCCGTGCCAGAACGGAGCGGAGATGCTGCCTGAAGGCAATAAAAACTCAACTCCTTAGTGCTTCATCTCAGAAGTCAGCTTTTTATTTCCAGGGCCAGGGCCCGGGGAGGGGAGGTTGCTGTCTTTCCAGGAAATGGTGCAGTGGAAGCTCGGGATGTTGCATTTTTTTTTCAACTCAAGCATGTGTTTTTCAAAAATATCATCCTTCCCCCCACACACACTAATTTTAGAATCAGACCAAAGCCAAGCTACTGTCCTCTGTTTCTGTTGGGAAAATACTATATTTATTCGAGATGCAGAAGCACGTCTCTGCAAACCTCTGATTGCTTCAGAAAAACAAATCTGCTTTAGACTAGACAGAAACCATGTTACAAAATTTATTTCATGCTCGAATCTCTTTGCATAACATTGGGCATGCAGTTTTTTGTTTTTGTTTCTTACTCTGAAGTACTAAATTGCATACAATGCCAGGTTGTGCCTTAATAAAGGTGGAGGGGAGGCACCCCTCTGGTGGTCCTGAACTGGAGGTACTCTACATCCTGGCTTTAAAATGACATTAGAAAATCCATATGGTGTAACTATGAACAATTCGTTGTGAGATTTGGTCACACTGGATCTACACACTGGGATGAGAGATCAACCTAAACTAGCCGCTGTCGGGGTCTTGGGGAGACGTCCGCTGGGTCAGAAGCATGCCAAACAGAGATGGAAGAGGGCGGCTGTGTGAGTTCCCACAATCCCATTCGGAGCAAAGTTCTCTGTGTTCCACGTGAGAGATGAGCTACGAAGGTGAGGTCAATATGACCGATGACTGACTGACTGCCTTTTTGAAACCTTTCCTCTGGGTCTTGTGTACAAAAAGCAGTCCGTTCCCCAGCCCCATCCTTCTTCCCTGGCCCCCCGCTCCCAGCAATGTACAGACTTCTACCGAGTGCCATCACAGCTTGGCTCCGACACCGTGTGTCAAAATAAAGAGCACTGAAAGAAAGTTGAGCCCTTGCTTTTCTCGCCGTTCTTGGTTGTGGTGAGAGTAGTCATACAGTCACAGCGGAGGCTGCTGGGTTTGGTTTAGCTGGGTTTTCTGTTTAACTTCATGCAAGTCATGCTAAGGCTCCCCTTCACCCCCCCCTCCCCAAATAAAAGGTAACTTCTAAAAAAAAAAAAATGAAAAGAAAGAAGGGCGATCCTCTACGGTCAGTTACCATTGGCCGTAGAAAAAGCTACGTCCGTCTTAGGACAATGCCTGGGCCACTCGGACTCGTCCGGCAAACCTGCATGGCGTGAATTTACTCTGTCCGAGGGTGAGGAGGGGCTGCAGGTCCACCCAGATGCTTAATAGCCACCAGTGTCCTCGGCCAAGCCGCCTGGTCAAGTCACTCTCACAGCCTCTGTCGGCATATACTTAGCAATGACAGGGCTTTCTTTGCAAAGATCTGTATGTAGAGAATACAATTAACACTTGAGCTCCTCTTGTGCCTTCCCCTCCCCGCTCGGTACTTAGTTGTTAAGGAAGGAGGAGGAGAGACTCAACAGCCGCATGCAGAGGCAGGCAGGTTCTTCTCCAGCTGGCTTGTTTCCCATGCAGCAGACCAGCCTAGCAGCCTCTTTCTCTTCCCTCCTTGGGGGGACAGGTGAAGTCCCTACTTCTGCTCTGCACCTGCAGACCTAAAGGGCTCCGAATCAGCCAGAGCAAAGCAAGTCCTCGTGAGAGCCAGGCTGGGTGGACACGTGTGCGGGGGGCCTTCACCCTTGGTGCCTCCCAAAGAGTCCAGCACCCAAGCCCAGGTGGGCTCTGAGACTGGGGGTTGCCTGTGGATGGGGGTTGCACTCAACTCCCTAGCACTACTAGGAAGTGGGGTGCTTCTGGAAGCACAGTAGAGACACTCCGTTCTCTTAGGCCACACCGACTGATCCAGCATCCAAGACAAAGGAGCCAGGCAGCCCTGTGGGACCTTACTGGGCAGGGCACAGCCGTGGAGATAGTTTTCCCCTTATTCTTCAGGGTGGTCCCTGCTCCTGGGCATTCTAAAGGCTTTACCTGGGAAAAAGCCAGTTGCAAAGAGAGCAGCAGACCCATCCATGTCAAGGATGGGGTCCTCCTCAAGGCTGGTGGCCCTCTGCCATGCAGCACCATGCAGGGAGCGGCACACCGCACTGAGGTCCAGGGGATCTCAGGCAGGGCAAACAAGCAGAGACCAGCCTGAATCCGATGGGCGTAACTAAGCAGTCGTGCGCAACCCAAAAGACTTTCCCTCCTCTTGGTGAAGGCTGTCTCTCTCCTCTCCTAGGTCTGCCTTTGATTCTGGAAGTCTGTTTTCTCCTTGTGTCTGGTTTAACCATTTCCAACACTAGTGCTGTTGACAGGGGCCACAGACTACACTCCATTATCCTCAAGATTCTGACTCGTGTCTGGCTACCCTGCTCGCTGTCGGCATGCGTCTGTGTGAACTTGTGAGGTGCACAGATGCATGCATGGGCTGCCCAGCCCCGGCCAGTGCCTGCAGCCCTATGTGGACTGTTCGAAGCTCCTCCCCAGGCCTCACCTCAGTCCATGCTAAACCTCTCCAAATCCTGACTGCAAGAATACCACTGGTCCTTCACCAGTCACAAGGGGGCACTGGCCACCCCTGGGCAGTGCTAATGTGCTCTGGCTATGGAAAGGGCTATACAAAGTCCCATTGATACACTTTGTCTTAGCAAGTTATCACTCTCAGTATTCTGAGTAGCACACAGCTTACCTCTACAAGGACAGTGGCCTTATCTCCCAGCTCTAAAGCCACCTCTCCCTGAGGCCTCCCTTTCCACTGGCCTGCAGACTCTCTTAAAGGATACTTCTTCCATAGCACAACCTTAGACTAAACTCACAGGGTGGTGGCCAAGCCAACTGCCCTCCACAACTAAAGGTTAGGAAAGAACACTTTGCCTTTTGGACACGCTCTACCCCACTAGAGAACTCTGGGGGAACTTAGACTCCCCCTGTCTCCTTAGGGACATCCTTGGCTTGGTTTTACAACCCATGGTCATCCACCCTGTGCCAAGCCCCTTTCTACCATTTATCTGAATACCAACCTACAGCTGCCTGGGCCTCAGCTTCTCACTGCCAACCTGGCATCCCCCTTGGGGAAAGGACTCTGACCTCTAGAGGCCAACGTTGGGGGGCTCCCTCCATCCTTGCCCCTCAGTGTGCCTGCCTACCCCTCAGCGCCCCTTGCCCACCGCCCTGCCCACCCATCTGCAGGAGTGCAAGGCGGGCCCGGCCGATGCAGAGAGCTCAGCTTCCTCTACATACCCTTTCTCATTCCTCCACCAGGTGGGCACGCGTACTCCCCGGTTGATAAGAGGAAGCAGGGTCCGTATCTCTCGCGGGTGCCCGAGCGGGTAAAGGGCAGGCCCTCATCGGGAGTGAGGGCCTGGTCTATGTGGGGGCAGTCTTCGTTCGCCAGCGCGGCCTTCGCCACCTCCCCATTCAGTTTGGAATCTTCAAACATATAAGCAGAAGCTATTGAGACACCGAAAACTGTTTAGTGAGAAGGGGTGAGAGGCCGAAGGTAGGGCATTTGACAAAGGACTTCCCGTTCCTGAGGATGGAAGAGTGGGTGGTCCATGGAGGAGGGCGGAGGCTGGGGTGGGCTGCTGACAGCACAGGGAGGGAGAGACTCCTAGGTTTGCTCAAAGTTTGCAAAAAGATGAATCGGTGATGAGGCTGGCGTGTGGTGCTGGGGCCAGGCCCAGGGCCCAAGGCAGGGTTAATGAGACAGGATGATATGATGTAATCATGGGGAGAGGGCCAGACACACGGCTCAGGGAGAAGACAGACAGACACTCAGAAAGGCCCCAGTCCAGAAAAGTAGCCTTTCAGACCCTCTACTTCTAACCAGCACCTGGCTGTCCCCCAGCAATATTCAGCCCTAGGCCCAGCTGGGCCCCGTTTGACCCCCTCCATCCCCCCATGCAGATCTCATTCCAGCATTTGGTTCCCAATGTACCCCCAAGTCTGACCACTCAGCTTGCTCCCACCACTCCATCTGGGTCCAACTTGACCATTCAGATGCCCTGGCCTTCTTCTCTGTCCCCACAAGGACCAAATCTGGTGCCTCTAAACTTTATCCCATACCGACTAGGCCTGCTCACACCTTCTAGCCTGTCTGCATAGGGACAGAGTCTGGCCCCTCAGATCTCCCATCCCCTCTATAGACTTGCCTGGACACATATCTTACACTGCCCTCCCCACACACAAACCCTATTTTACCATGCTGTGGCCCATAGAAACTAGACTGGCCACACCTCTGTTCTCTCCTTACAAGAACCCAATCTGTCCCTCTGAGACTGTCCTCTACACAGACTGAGCCTGATCACATCTTCTACACTGTTCACACAGGTACATAATCAGGTCTCTCTGAAACTTTGTCCTGTATACAGATAAGAGCTGGACATACCTATACTGCCTCTACAAAGACCCAATCAGGTCCCTTCAATTTCCTGTTCCCCACACAGACTAGGCCTGGTTACACATATCACCACCATTCTAAGGACCCACTCTGATTGGTCTACCCCATCATTCATGCAGATTAATTTCCTGTGTACCTGCACAGACCCAGTTAGATCACTTCATCTGATCTATCCCCATGCAGACCTACACTGCTGTCCACACACATTCAACAGTGCCTCCACAGACCACTCCAGGGAACCTGGTCAGCTTGCACAACAAAAATCAATGCATATGCATGAGGCTGTGATGGCTGGACAGGGATGTGGGAGGGGCTCCCATGCCAGTCCCTTCTGCCAGCATCCCCAGAAAGCAGAACAAATGGATGTGCGGAGACAACAGATGCTGATGGCCTTGGGTGGGGGGAATTTGAGGCTTGGCTTCTGTAGTAGCCTAAGGAGGAACCTGGGAGGAGATCTCAGGGGGGGACATGTATAGTGGCGGGCAAAATGTGGCCACAGCCAGGCACCCTGGCCCTGCTAACTTCAAGAGGAAGGATTTGGAGGCCTTCCCATGACTGACTTTGTCCCCCATCTCTGTCCCTCTTGGGGACTCAAATACTGCACCTATGGGGGAAGCCTCCTATGAGAGCCCCTTGGTGAGGGAGGGAACCAGCCTGGGGGATGTGATAGAGGAGGCTCTCTGAAGGGAAGCTAGGGGAAATTCCCACTGGATTTGACCTTCTCCCATGATCCTGTTCACATCATGTAACTGCACGCAGGAGTGAGCCTTCCCTGCATGCACGTGAGTGGGGTCACCACCCGTGTACATCATGTCACTACAAAGAGGCAGTCAGTCAAAAGAGAAATGGACCAATCAGGTTTATTCATAAAGCAAATCCAAAAAAAAAAAAAAGGTTTCCCATCATAATTTTGGAACTTAAAAAAGTCTGTCGTACAAGATGGCAAGGCATTTCACGTACAGTGCATTCCTTGAAGATCCCAGGACCTTCACTCCTGATTGACTCTGAACCAGAAAGGCCAGTTCCTAGGGAAACTCTGGCACCATGTGACAAGCTGGGGGCTGCCTAGCATATGGGATGTGTCTGTGGGCACAGGTGTGTGTGCCCGCAGACATGTATATCCTCCCTTACATTCCATTTGGCTCTTGTCTCCCTCCTGGAGGGTCTGTGAACTGGAAGGAGAATGCTGGGGAGAAGGGGATGTGGTATGGTGAGGAAGAGGGGTTGGAAGCTGGGGTCCATGTGCCTTGAATGACTTTTTCTCCAGGGGAGCGTTAGTGGCTTCCAAGCGCATCTTCTCCAGTTGGCAAAGATGCTCTTGAGTGGGTGTCCACAGCCTGCTCTTCTTGTCCAGGAAAGGGTCAGGTAGTGACTACTCCTTTTTGCCTCTGCCTCCATAGTGACAGTGCAGCCTGAGACCCCCCCTCTGGGCCTGAGTCTCTGCCTACATGCCCCCTACCCCTGGCCTCCCACATTGAACTGTAAAAGGTTTGAAAATGGGACAGTCCCTCGGTGGTGGTGGGGGCGGGGAGGGGCAGCCATCCCGAATCCAGGGGAACAAAATGGCAGGCAGTTTCCAGGATGCCCCTGGAGCCTGCTTCTGTTTCAGCCTCAACCTCTCAAAAAGGATCTGTGGCTGAGGGGCTGTTGTTTTATCTGCAGTTGAAGGTGCTCTCAGCCACCGGGCCATTCACTTCCTGTCCCAAACTCCAGTGTGGGGTGGCCAGAAGAGAAAATAACCCAATTGTCTAAACCTGAGGAACCATGAGAAAGGCCACAGATGCAAGATCACCGAGTCCCCACCCACCCACTCGTCTCTCCTGGGATGAAAGGGCAGCTAGCAACCTAGGTTCCCACTTGCTTTCAGAGACCTGGGCCTGTCTCCCCGGGCCCAGGACCCCACGACCCCACAACCCCACAGGCCTGCGGTGATGAAATGACAGCATGGGCAGCGTCTCAGAGGTGGTTTCCAGGCTTTGAAATGAGCTGAGATGAACGTTTGTGAGAGGGTCATTTTTTTAAAACTTTGGAGCAAAGAGAACCTACGTGCCCTCCGTCAGCAGGCACGCTTTCCTGCCATCTCCAGACACTTCCGATGTACTTACTGTTCACACCAGCAGCGGGCGCCGCCAGGCGCACGCAGGACTGGACAAGGGTTAGTTGGGCTGGGCATTGCCTTGGGTTTGCCCCCAGAGGGGTCTGCTCAGCTGGGACTCAGGGGGAAACATCTCAGGCTAAAGGGGGACAAGCTGTGAGGAGACACGGTCATGGGAACCACCACACTCATTCAACAAAACGAGAGAGAGAGAGAGAGAGAGAGAGAGAGAGAGAGAGAGAGAGAGAGAGAGAGAGGGAGAGAGAGAGAGAGAGAAAGACATGATTAGTGGAGAGAGGGGAGAGGGGATATGAACAACACAGAAAAGAACACCCATGCCTGGCATTCAAAGTCATCTCATTTCTCCTTAGATCTCCCTTTGCCCACGTGGGCAGTGTGGACTACACTCCGAATCCAGGCTGCCAGCCCCGCAGCTGGATTCTTTTCAACCCCTATCTTGCTCCATCAGTTCTGGCCCCAATACTGCCACCCTCCCTACCCTGAGGTCTAACACTATTCCCAGGCAGCCGCAGTAGCCCGAGAGAGGACAGCTAGAGGGCCCAGAAAAGGGGGACTTTAGATGCCAATGCTCAGAAAAGAAGCTCTCCCCTGAAAGACCACCCTGAGGGTGCAGTGGTTAGCTTCTGGGCGGGGAAGGGTGTCTCTGAGACATCACTTGGGCTCTGCATACTGAAAAGCAAGAAGTGAGCCAAACTTGGCCACCTGCATCCCTCTTTATCCCTTATGCTGGGACCCTGTAACCCTGGACCCCACGGCACAAAGGACTGACCCACACCACAGGAGCAGAGACTCTAGGACACACAAGAATGGACATGGCAGGACAGAGGAGACAATGAACATTCCGAGCTGCCCAGAGCAAGCAGTTGACCCCACTGGAAATGGGGAAGGAGGCCCCCTCCAGGAAAAGGGCAGCTTCTCCAAGGGGCTCAATCCCAGACAATCCCTCCCTGAGCCTCTCATGGCCAGGTGAAACCTGAACCCTGGGCAGCCCCTCAGGTAAGAGCCCACAAATACTGAGGCCATTCAAGCTATGGCCCAAAGAAAAAGCTCACAACATCCCTGGGACAGACAGACAGTGGAGGTGAGGGGAAGGAGCTGGAGGGCTGGCTGCAGTGCAAAGTCCAGCATTCTGCCTCAGTCCCTAGCCCAGGAGTTAGATGCGGAACTAGAAAAAACTGGTTAGGGACCTGCTCAACTGCCTCTGCTGAAGAAACTTGGGGGACTTGTCTTATCTCCCACATTGCCATCGGGTCTGGTCTCTACCCACCCCATCTGCCTCCTGGAGCTCTGGCTTCTCCCACCCTTTCTCACCTCTGCCCCATGCCCATCCAGGTATACAGGGATGAGGAACGGGGGTTGGATGAGAGCGAGCCTGGGGCACAGGGATGGCTGAAGACAAGCCTAGGAACCTCACGTGCCCCCGGCAACAGGTAACCCTGTTCTCATACCCATGTTTGCTGCGGTGAGCAGTGTGGTGGGCTCGAGGTGGGACCGGAGTCTTAGAGCTAAGGGGCAGGGCTGAACACCAGGACAGCACCAAAACAGCAAGGCAAGGAAAAGGGAATAACGTGTGTGGAGGAGGGAAAAGGAGGAACTTGACCTCACAGGGCAAGTCATGAGACTGCCCAAACCAGAGCTCTTCGAGTTCCTGAAATCTGGAGCCAGGGCAAGGTGTCTCTCAGGGGCAAGGCTGAGGAACCCAAAGGAAACAGGAATTCGCAGGCTCTGTAGATCTGCTGCAACATGAGGAAAGAGCTAATATCCCTAGGACTAGCTGAAGTGTGTGTGTGTGTGTGTGTGTGTGTGTGTGTGTGTGTGTGTGTGTGTGTGTATGTGTGTGTGTGTGTGTGTCCTCAGTACAATAATGTCACTGAGTGTGCAGAGGAATCTGTGCCTGGCTAGAATGAGCTCCAGATCATCAATGGGCTGACCTGGGGCTCCATTTTTAGAGCACCAATCCTGACTGACAGTGTTGGGGAAGATGAGTCAGAAGGGCTGAGTAGGGTCATGTGATGCCCCTCCGTCTGAGCACTTCCTGGGGTACACAGTGGTGCTGGGGGAGAAGGAAGGCCATCCAGAGCTGAGGAAACTGTCCTTGCCCTGGTTTTGGCTCCTGGGGTAAAATGGCTAGCCACCTGGAAACAAAAGGGGAGGCCTGGGGCTTCCCATAAATGGAGACAAGGCTTGACCAGAGGGAGGTCTCTACCTCAGACCTCCTGCATTCCCTGCCCCAATCTAGAACACAAGCTACATTCTGCTGTGTGCCCACAGCAGCCTCGGGAAGGAGAGGGCATAGAATGGGGTGAAAGGGCTGGAATGTCCCATGGCCAAAGAAGTAGGCCTTGGGACATTGCCCGGGCTGCCCCAGCCTGTAGGATAAAGGACTGGGGTGGGAAGGTGAATCAGAGAGCACACCGGCAGCGAAGGACATCCATCATCCACTGAGGGAGGCCACCCACATGAAAGAGAGGCTCTCTCGCCCCAGGCTGAATGAACTAGCTTGGCACTCTCTGCCAGCCCCAGGCATGGGGTGCTCTTCATAGACTAGAGAAATCTAACAGCACACACCAACCTCACACTCACCCAGTACCTCCTCATGTCATCATTCTTCTCTGGGTCATCTGTTCCTTGGAGATCCCTGTGTCCTCAGAGTAAGTCAATGGGATTCCATGGGTAGAGGTAGACTATGGGTTTTCATCTTCAGACCAGAGCCCCATGGTCAACTTTATGTGCTATGTGCAGGTTCTCATAAAACTGAGATAGTCCCATAATGAACCACTAGCCATGGAATATGAGAATATATCCCTCGGTGACTAGTATTGTTTCAGCCCACCCCCCACCCCCTGTCTCCCAGTGAATTTGTGGGTAAGTGGTTGGGATGTCTTGTATTGCTGCTGCTACAGTCCCTACTGCTAGATATGGGGACAGCTCTCAGTGGTGGGAGGGTGTTGCTGGTCCATAATGCTTTCATCTAAGCTGCCCGGGGTGTGGCCCCTCTCCAGTTCTTTGCTCATCAGCCACTTCCATCAGAAGGTCTCCAGAAACTCCCACTGGACCATCAACCCAAACAGACAACGGGAAAGCCAGAGTCACTCCAACAGATTCCTAAAGATAAATGCTAAACTCTAGAGTGGTGGTGGAGGATGAGTTGGTTTGGCATGCTATGGGGTAAGTAAGCTTGTCACGGAAGCCTAGGGGCAACTCCTAGCAAAGACCTGGAACTAGGTAGCTGGCATCAGAGCAGGAGTCTACTCAGCTAGGTTCTGCGAGGGCTGAGAATCCCGGCTACTGCCTTTGCGGAGACTCAGCTGTCCGGATCTCATGTACCACTCTGCCGGTCTACACAGCCTGAAGGCACCCATGTCAAAGACCAAATCAAAGGCTGGGTGGTGTCTCTGAATCACACCACTCCCTCCCTGCCCACCACGGGTCAGGAGCCCGTCAGAGACTTACGCCTGACTCCTTCCGACCAAGCAGCAGCCTCTGGGCTCCTGCTAAGAGAGTCCTCAGCAAACTTCTGTGGGGGTCTCTTCAGAACTCATGAGACCAACCACATCAACCTCCTTACCCAGAGCCACCAGTAAGATTCCTCTAGCAAGCTCTTGACTTCTGGATTTGGCCGCCAAGCATCTCCCTGGGGCCCCAGGCTCCACACCTCAAGATTGGGCACAGGGTCCTGGGTCGCCCATGGAACTAAGGAAGCAGTCTGACTGAATCTGGAATCATTGCTACAGGGGGCAGAGGTGAAAGGTCAGATCGACATGCCTCTAAGAGGTTTCCTACCTGCTCTGTTAATTTCTAAAATTTCTTCCTGGGCCAGCGGACATGTGTCACTCTGAGTACTGTGGTGAGGAGAGTTTACGACAGATTTACAATAATTGGGAGATCCCAGCTGTGGTGGCCGTGGAATATGCTTCTTTTTTTTCTTTGGTAGTTTCTGCTTAGCCATGGCTAAAGAGTAGTACATCCCGAAATTGTTCACGATAACGGGCACCGGCATGGCAATGGTCAGCACTCCTGCCAGAGCACACAATGCTCCCACCAACATACCAGACCACGTCTGAGGATACATGTCTCCATAGCCCAGTGTCGTCATGGTGACCACAGCCCACCAGAAGCCAATGGGAATATTTTTAAAGTGTGTGTGCTCGCTGGCGCTGGGGTCATTGGGCTGCGCCCCTATCCTCTCAGCGTAGTAGATCATGGTGGCAAAGATGAGCACACCCAGGGCCAGGAAGATGATGAGCAGCAGGAACTCGTTGGTGCTGGCGCGGAGCGTGTGGCCCAGGACCCGCAGGCCCACAAAGTGGCGGGTCAACTTGAAGATGCGCAGGATGCGCACGAAGCGGACGACGCGCAAGAAGCCCAGCACGTCCTTGGCGGCTTTAGAGGACAGGCCGCTGAGGCCCACCTCCAGGTAGAAGGGGAGGATGGCCACAAAGTCAATGATATTGAGCGAGTTCTTGATGAACTCCACCTTGTTGGGGCAGAAGATGACGCGCATGAGGAACTCGAAGGTGAACCAGACCACGCAGACGCCCTCGATGTAGGTGAGGAAGGCCTCCGTCTCCGCCTCCCGATAGTATCGCACTTGTGTGCCGTTTTGAACATTTTCGATCTCCGTCTTGTTCACAATGGGGTTGAAGCGCTCATGGGTCTCCAGACAGAAGGTTGTGATGGAGACCAGGATGAAGAAGAGGGAGGCAAAGGCCACATACTGTGGGCGAAAAACACAGGGTGTCAGAGTAAAGGCGTCTCACTCAGAGTGGAGAAACCTGGAGTGCCTTGCCTTGGGGTCCAGGCACGGGGCCCCATTAGGAGCAGGCCGTGCCCAGAGCCCTTCCAACACAACCCAAGCTGACACACCACATCATCTTCCTCGGAGTCTAGGGGGAGGAAGCGATGCTGCTGAGTCTGGCCAACAAAGCCTGCATCCCTGTTCACCTACGCCTCCTTTCCCAATGCTAGCCAAACACTGATGCTCCAGGGTCCAGCAGAGCCGTGAGAGAGAAGGAGCCTGGCTACATTGAGCTGGGCTGTCACTTAATATTCTGATGAGAAATAAAAACAAAATGAAAAAAAAAAAGCTTGTGCTGGGTGAAGCCACTGAAATCTGAGGCGTCTGTGACGGTACTTAGCTACACTGACTGTGACGCTGGACCAAAGTGTGCAGAGAAATAGAAGGGGACTGCTCTACCGGAGCCAGGCCCTGCAGAGGCTGTGTCTATTTCCTTTGACTCCAGTTCATTTACTTAAAGACACCCCCTCCCATAAGCAGCAGGAAGTCAAGCGCCTTAGCCTTAGTTGGGTTGAAACTGGCGGTCCTCCCCCATTCCATGTGCTCTGGGAGGCCCAGAGCTGCTAGGTTGGGCTAATCAAAGCCATGGGGCCTGGAGCCCAACCTGCCAAAAATCTGGGCACCAAGAACTAAATGGATCTTCGAAACCACGTCCTGGGCTTCAGGGGCGGGGGGCGGGGCGGGGAGTAGGAAGGGCACTGTTACAGAATGAACTCAGTCTTAGGAGATGATGCCGAATGCTACCTAAGCCCACAAACAGGAAGAGATCTGTGTAAGCTGCTTGTTACAGTACACTGGCATCCTGTTAGCTTAATAGCAATGCAATTTTCAGAACCTGTTCTCATAGGCTACTGTCAAATGCAATCCATTTTCATCCTTCCATGAACCTGTGCCTCCTTTCCATCCACCCATCTTCCTCCCTCCCTCCCTCCCTCCCTCCCTCCCTCCCTCCCTCCTGCCCATTTATCCTTCCTCTCTTCCGTTCATACACTCATCCATCTGTCCACTCATTCTTCCTTCCTTTATCCTCTCCATCCCTTTCTTCTATTTTCAAATTGCTCCCTTCCTTCCTCATTTTGTCCTCCCTCCCTCCTTCCTTTTCCCTGCCCATACACCGCTCACCAGTCTTTGGTTCACCCAGCCATCCTTTCTTCCCACCACTCTCCCCCAGGCACCAGCCCAGCTCTCAGGGAGCTCCCTGTTCAGCTAAGGAGGAGGACACACACAAAGACAGTGCGAAGCAGTGGGTTGAAACTGAGTCCCTGCACCCTATGACGCCTGCGGGGTTGGGAAAAGCTGAGGGAAGCAGGCTAGAGAGGAGGTCTTCTGACTCCAGGAAGCTCTTCTTTCGGGATCCAGCTCTTCCAGACCTGGGATGCATGGAGGACAAACCAGGAAAGCAAAGTGGAGGCAAAAAGAAGAGTCATTAACCTTCGACCCCAACTCGCCCAGAACTGCAGCCCTTCCAAGTCACCATGCATCCTCATCTGCTGTGTATTTGGACCTGGACTCTCTCTGGGCCTCTTCTTGGAGCTTGGCCTTCATAGCCTAGACTCCCCAGAGACAGGCTATACCCTTCCCCTGCAGTGACCCCCTGACACGGCCTTTCCTTCTGTATTCTCTCTCAACAGGACCACTGCTCTCAAAGCTAGGCTTCAGTTTCAGTCACATGGCTACTGGTCCCAGAGCGACTCATGCCAGCTACCACATTGCCCACATTGAAAAGGCCAGCGTGCTCAGCCTGCCACACCAGGATCACTGTGCTCTGGCTGCACTTGATTCCTCAGGGTCCTCACCCGACATGTACCCAACGTTCTTGTCACATGTACCTCTCCGCCACTCTGAGCAGAGTGCCTCCTCCAGTGGCTTTGCACCTGAGGGTCCTTCTTCCAGAGAGGCTTCTGGCCATGCACACTGTGTGGAAAAATCCCATGCATCCTCAGTGCCCCATTAATAGCCCCTCCCCTGGGGTGAGGCTCCCACTGGCAACTGTGGTACTCAGGAGGCAGCCTGCCAAGGCGCTCCTCAAGGAATCTCTACAACCACCCAGGGAGGCCATGAGTCTGTCTCCAGTGATGGCTCGTTAGTGTTTGCAAAGGCTCATGGGAGTAGCCCAGACAGGGCATTGATCTCCCAAGAGTCCCACAAGCCCTCCGAGCTCTCCTCTCATCTGTCCCTCACCATACTAATCTTCAGACAGACATGGAGGTCCAGGAAAAGGCCTGATCTTAGTAAGACTAGCATACGGAGGCTGAGGAGATAGCAGCTCAGTTGGTACGGAGCTCGCCATGCGGATATGAATCCCGGTGTTCGGTCACCAGAACCCATGTTAAAAAACAGAGTTGGGCATGCAGAGATAGCTTGGCAGGTAAGATGGCTCTGCTGCTCTCTCAAGGGCCTAGGCTCAGCTCCCAGAACCTACATGGTAGTTTCTGCAACCAACCTCAGTTCTGGGCAATCCAGTGCCCCTTCTCTGGTCTCCACATGCACCAAGTGTGCCATCCACACATGCAGACAAACACTCGTACACATAAAACACAAATCATTAAAAAGAAAACAAAAGGAAAGCGTGTGTGTGTATGTGTGTGTGTGTGTGTCCAAGTGTGCCATCCATACATATAGACAAACACTCGTACACATAAAATACAAATGAATCATTAAAAAGAAAGCAAAAGGAAAGAGCATGCGTGTGTGTGTGTGTCCAAGTGTGCACATACATACATGCAGACAAACACTTGTACACATAAAATACAAATAAATCATTAAAAAGAAAGCAAAAGGAAAGAACGTGTGTGTGTGTGTGTGTGTGTGTGTGTGTGTGTGTGTGTGTGTGTGTGTGTTAATTTCTGGTGTCTTCCTTAGTTAATTCCCTTGTTTTTCGAGACAAGATCTCTCACTTGGTCTGGAGTTCACAGATTCAGCTACACTTCGGCCAGTAAGCTCTAGGAATCCACCTGTCTCTGCTCCTCAACTCTGGGATTGCAAACACATGCCACCACACTTGACTCTTCCTTTTTTTTTTTTTTTCTTTTTTCTCTCACCGCCACACTGCCTGATTTTGCTCGTTGAGAAGCCAGCCTTGGATTAGACCTGGATGGTTCCATGTTGTGATGTCCCCTGTAACTGAGGAAGGGCAGAGGTGACTAGAACCAACTCGACATGATCGTGGCCACACCTGAATGGATCCTAGGCCTTGGTGCCCAGACTCAGGAGCTCTGGTGCAGAAGCACCCTTTAAGGATGGGCCAGTGAGTAATCTTTGGGTGGTCCAGCCTGCATCCTACCTAGCCTGCAGCCTTGCTGAGCCCCTGGCAGGCAAGACCTCACAGTATTCAGAGAGCACAGCTAAGGGGAAGTGGGGGAGGACATGATGATCACTGACCCTAGATGGGGAGGCAAGCTCTGCCTGATAGGCCCAGGACAGCAAGTTCTAGAGCAATGCTAGGGTTGTCACCCACAGGGCAAGCATTGGGGTCCGTGCCCTCCATGAATTGTGTACCAACAGTCACCCACAGACTACAGACTCGATAACCCAGAGTACACACCTAACCGATGTCCTAAGCTCAGACACGTCGAGAATCCAGCTCAGTGCCTGGACCACACAGAGGACATGAGCAGCCCATAGAAATCTTAACGAGACCCGTCCGTCACCTCACCCCACCAGCCACACTCTGGTAGTATGCGCACCAACAACTCATGGGTACACACTCAGAGCAAGCAGCGTGTGGAGAGAGTAGCAATGAAAACTGTGTAGCATACGACGACGCCCCTCCCCACCTCTCTCCCAGTCACTTCAGTCACTCTGCCTCTGCGCCCGCCCGCCCTCTCGCTGGGCTTTCCACCCAGCCCTTTGCCCCCCGTGTCCCCACTAGGGGGCGACTGACTTTCCCACAGCTCTGGCAGCTCCAGCTCCTTGCCTCTCTGCCCCCTCAGCCTTCCCCGCCGCCCTCAGACTGCCATTCCCACTTGCTCCTCTTTCCAGCCCTTCCCCGGAGCAGCTGAGCCCCCACCATATCCAGGACCAGGTCAGCTGAGCCCTCCTGGGACCGTGACCCGAGGACGAAGAGCAGTCAGGCGGCCCAGAGGTAGCTGTCCCCGGCCTGGCCAGCACAGCGGCTGCCTGGTAAAACTGAGGACACGGAGCTGCCATGGCTTGGTGATGCTACACAGACACAAGCTGCTAGTTTCTGGCTCTCTTTGTTTTATTTTATTTTTCCAGAACTAAATCACAAACCGTGAGTCCCACCAATTGTGTTCTAGAAAGTGGTAGCCATAGCAACAGAGCAAGGCATCCCATTTCTATGGTAACCAGGATGGTGAGGCTGTTGGCTGTAAAGTCAGACAAACCTACTAGGGATCTGTTGACTTAAGATGTTTTATAAATCACCAAGTTATTTTTTATCATGGCCCCACCCCTGAAACCGTAAATCAGAAAGGCAACTTACTATCTATTAAAATGACCAATATGTGCTGTGACTTTCATTTAGGAATTATTTATACCACAGTAGTCTTTAGGAAATTGTGCTTGCCTTTGGGAGCCGTTCGGGGATTCACCATGGGGCTCTATGTTTTTACCATCTGCGTTTCGGGAGCAAGTGTCTGGCTGTAAGACAGTGCAGGGGACTGACAGCAGGAGCTGGCCACTCATTCACTGTGTGGCCTCGACCAGTCCCCCCTCCCCAAGGTCAAAGTGAGGGCTAGATTTGGTCCCTTTTGAGGATTCTGAGGGGGATCAAGGTCACAGGCAGTGGGAGCCCATGATGGCTAATCAGGGGAGCCCTGGCCCAGGTCCAGGCTTCAGGCCCCCAGAAACTGCAGGTCAGGTTTTCTGCCTAATGGAATCCTCCCCATGGGGGTGCACAGCATCCATTAGAAGTCAGTGATGCAGAGCAGACAGGATGGCCAATTGTCTTAAATAAATTGTCAGTTGAGTTGGGTTTAGAAACTGAATTAGACTCATCTGGACTTCCTTAGGTTGGGCACACCCACAGTGTGCTGGGCAGGCCAGGGCTACAGGATTGGAAAGCTCACGAGGTCTATCCTTTTTGTTTGTTTTATCTACAGCCTCCAGCATCAAGCCCAGGGAGGTCCGAGTGCTCTGCTTGGGTCCTGACCCCTGCTCCTGCCCCATACCCTTCCCCTGCTGGCACCTGCTCAGGGAGTAGTAGGCAGAAAGAGCTCCCTGCAGGGTTCTGGGGAGGAATGAGCTGGGGAGTGAGTGTGCATGGCAGAGTGTGCCATGTTTGGAAAGTCTGTGTGCATCCAGGGAAGTACCATATCACATCGGAGCTGGTGTATGCATGTGGAAATGACACCAGTGTCTGTGAACTCTCTCTAGGCTCAGCAAGAGTTTCAAGTGGTGGCTTTGTGTAGTGTATGTGGTTCCTGTGTGTTGGAGAAGTGTACTTGGGGAGACATGTGTGGGGTGCATGGACGCATGTTGTATTGAATGGTGTGCACATGCGCACACACACATGTATATATATATATATATATATGCATGGGGCTATGTATGAGGTATGGAATATATGCATGAGTGTGCACATATATGAGCCATGTGTTGTCTATGGTGTGCTTGTGTGCAAGGGAGAGGCATGTACAAGAGTAAGTATGTGCATGTGTGGGTTGTAGCCTGTTTGTACATGGACAGACCATCTCCTGGAGAGATCAGAGTCTTGGGCTGGTGTGACAATGACCGAGTGGAGATTCAGCCCATGATCCAGACCCTTTTCCACACCAGAAATGGTCACTCCCACACAAGCCCAAGGAGAAAGAGACCAGACCAGTGGGAGTGAAGGAAAGCCCCGGAGCCAGCCCAGCACAACTGTCCATGGTGCAGAATCCTTTTCTGTGCCCTTTCGTCATACTGGACAGTGTCCTCAATCCAGAGCTGGGCCAGGATCAGGAACGACTCAGAGGCCAGGACAGAAGTCACCCCTCACTAAATCACACTCAGGGCCCTTTCCTGGGTGGCACCCAAACCAGGCCATGATGAGAAATGTGCCGCCAAGTCCTGAAGCGGCAAAGGCTGTCGTGGGCTTTCATCTCGGATGAATCCTTTTCTTTCACCTTTTGGACTTGATTAAATCATAACATGCACAAATCCTTAAAAGGCTCTTTCTCCCCGTATCCTTATTCATGCCACTGAACTTACGGTATGCCTTAAACTGATCCTTTCTCAGAACTGTAGAGATGAGGTTATTAGAAACTCAGGACACCGAGACAAAGGTGACCTGCAAGGTCTTCTGTGAAAAGCCACTCTTTGGGCAGGAATAGGGACAGAGGCACAGCCAGGGACAGGAAGCACCTAAGGCTGAGGGGCTCTTCAGAAGAGCCTTGAGACGCCACACGAGGCTCTGGCATGGGGTTCTGATCACCAAGAACTCTGTGTTCTTAGTTTACTTAGTCAGTGCCCTGCCATTCCACCTTCTTCCAAAACTCTTGACTCCAAGTGCCCCTGCCTTCTCTTGCCTGGGCCAAGAACAGCTCAGGTCTGTCTGTCAAAGGAGGCAGCAGCTGAGAAGAAATGACATGACCTTGAAGCCAACCAGCCTGAAATTTAGTCCCAGTTCAACTGGGTGGCCTTGGATAGTTCCTCAGTCCTTTCCATGCTTTCATTTCTTGCGGGTGACAATGACGGACTAAGACCACACACGGGACTAGTGAGATGTTTCATCGTGAAGGCGCTTCCCACCAAGCCTTACAACCTGGGTTTGATCCCTGGAGTACACATAGCTGCAGGAAGAAACTGGCTCCCTCTGAACTCCACATGCAAGCTATGGCTCACACAACAATAAATAAATAAATGCAAAGCGGGGGAGGGAGGGAGAAAGAAAAAGAGAGGGGAGACAGGGGGGAGGGGGAGAGAGAGGGAGGGACAGGGAGGGGTGGAGGGAGGGAGGGAGGAAGAGAGCTAATGCAAGAGGAAGCATAAACAGAGAGACATTCAAATGTGTTGTTGGCCCCAAACAACCTGCCCAGCTCACCATCCACCTGGTCAATCCACCATTGCCCAGTGCTCAGCATCAGAGCATCTCCCACACAGAAAAGCCTAGCAGCCGACAGCCATGGAATGGGGCCGTTGAGTTGGGGGTCACCATGGAAACTGAAGCACAAAACACCACCACTATCCCTCAGAGGACCTGTCTACTCTCAGCCCATGGGAAATGAATGGGCCCAAGGCCACTTCCTATGTGGATGTTCATCAGAGTGACCAAGTCATTCAGGGACAAAAATCTGACAGGGCCAGCCTTGGTCCCCGTGTATGGGGTCAGGCTGTCTGCTTAGGGCACAGCCTGGGAGACATTTGACAAACTAGGGCAGGAGGTCCCAGGACTTAGCAACAAGGACAAATGGATGGGCCCAGACTCCCTGGCACGTGTGAACAGAAAGCTCTGAGGACATCTGGCCACCCTTTGATAGAGCATTCAAACATTCAGTCATAAAGTAGTGGACTGATTGAGCACCTACTGCGCACCACACATCACATTACATAACCCCCTCCAGGAATAACAGCTCTAGATAAGGCTTCCGACACAGGCTCAGGCACACAGTAGGTACCTACTAGTGGGATGAAGACATCGACTGTGTGCTGGCACGTTCTGAGCCACACCCACCTCACACACCTCGTGTCTCATCTCATTTAGCCCTACACTAACTCTAAGGCTCCCACAGAGTTGTGCTGCCCCCACCCCCCACCCCCATGCATGTGTTGTATGTGAGTATACATGTCCACAAGTGCCATGGAGGTCACAGGAGGACATCAGGCATCTTGCTTGCTTTTCCTCTCCTTATTCCCTTGAGACGGGGTCTCTCACGGAACCTGGAGCTATGCTGGCAGCCCAACAGCACCAGCAATCCTTCCTTCTCCACCTCCCCATTTCAAGGACGAATCTGGTGGAGGTCAAAAGAGGTGGGATGGGCAGAGGCTCCCGCGACAGAGGCGGCAGTAGAGGCTCTGGGGAGACTCAGGAAGCAGATGCACAAACACAGAGCCCGAGGAACGAGAGCAGACATGTTCTTTTCATTTACGTCCCAGGTGGCTCGGAAGCCCCCAGGTCCATTTGCCATTTGGGATTTATGAGACAAGATGAGACTCACTCTTCACGTGGCTCTGACGTTCAAGGAAGCCTGTGAAGCAGGCCATCTGAGAGAACAGAGGCCTGGGCGTGGCTTCCGTCCAGCACAAAGTTCGAATCCTAGCTCTGCCATGGCTAGTCTGACAGCAGGGTGGTAACCTCTGGGGAATTTAGTCACATGGTCCTTAAAATGGGACAATGACAGACACTCCAGGAATTAAAACACACTTGAGAGGCGTGGTGGAAATGCCCTGAGACCCAGGACTTCCTGGACTCGGGGAAGAAGTATGGGGTGCGAAAAGTATGGGGCACCGAGATTGCCCGTTCCATGCTCTGTGCCACGGTTCCTCTCCTAACACAGCACTTAGGGGTTGTTTTTCCCAAATCACCAGAGGACGGGGGGGGGGGGGGGGGGAGCTCCAGCAGCAGCGAAGGGGAGAATGTGCCGCATTTCATGATTTTCCCCTGAACTTGTCCTGTTCCCGTCTCCAGCTGCCTACTAACTACAGATCAGGAGCAGGAGACAGCCTCATCCTCACAGTCTGGACTGCATGGACCACACTAGGTGTGTCCAGGACCCAGAACTGAGGGCGTGGCCTGCAGAGGACAGAATGGCCCTCAGAGGACGGAGACCTAACACCGCAGCAGATTCCAGCTTTCTGTATCGAGTGCCTGACTTGGAACTGGGAGAACTTGGGGCTCAGGGTGAAGGACAAGCAAGGTCACAGTTTAAGTGGGGACTGAGCCGTATAGCTGCCTGAGAATTTCTGGTAACAAGATGAAGGATACCGATAGCCAGTGGATCTCTAGTGGGCTTTTCTGGTTCTTTCCACACATTGACATATAAACCTCTGCCAACCCAGGGAAGCATTCTCTTCACGGGAGCATGAGGTCTCTGGGGAAGAATCTTGGCCCTAGAGTCTGAGTTCTCAGCGGTAGGTCAGTCCCCACTCTGCCCCATAGCCCTGTGCTGCGCCGCATCTCATCAGCTCCTTAAGGCAGCCAGATGGCCATGGCCATGTGACAAGTCATCATGGCTGTGCCCCCGTGAACCTATCTGGACACGCCACCATGGCTCCAACCTCTGTCAGCCACAGGCAGGCAGAGTGGCAGAGAACCATGTTTTGAAGACACCCGAGACTCCAGGAAGGCATACTGAGGAACAGACAGTAGTGACAGCAGGTGGCCTGCTCTCACCTTTCCAGTAATAAGTCAGATTCAGAAGTCCACCAGTGTCCCACATGGGGCCTTCCTCAGACACCAGGACAAGCGTGTCCCCCAGTCTACGTACTCAGCTGCCGAGTCAGTGGCCCTATGTGGTTCTTCCTTTGCGAGGACTGCCTGGGAACTCAGCTAACCCTTTGTGGCTTTTATCTGTTATCTCTGGAGGTGTGGCTTACATGCCTCAAGCCTTTTCTAGAGAAAAACCAGACTGGAATAAGATAAACATGAACAAGTACCCAGATCAGGAAGCAGGACCTCCGGAGGGGGCACCCT